>NC_086331.1:13198878-13503349 GCF_032445375.1 Bacillus rossius redtenbacheri | reverse complement strand
CTAATCATGGACAAATGCCAACGACATATTACAGTAGTTGCAAGGATATCTAGTCAATGAAGGCGAACCTTTCATACCCGATACAGATGCCGTTTCTTGTCACATATGTACACGAAGCAATGAAACGCCACGGTTAAAATGCAAACTATGGATACCCACCTTCACATGACAGTGCAATAGGACAGTTATCATATCGCTTCTCAGGTCCGCAATGAATCCGCGATAGGATAGAGTTCAAATACTTTTGACATTATTTTGCTTCAGTTATTGGGCCACAGTTTATCTGAAGGACTCTGGGCCAATGAAAAATCTTTAACAGAAGAATTAGCGAATTTACGATCATTCCAGTCAACAGGTGTTACGAGTCGGTAACCAATCAGCAGATGTAATTTGCACGAGTGCATAGAGGATCATGGATTCCATCCTTTAGGGATTTGAAATCACGAATTTTACAGGTCTCTAGTTATGAGTAGAGACCTGAAAAATTCGCGGATTCATTTCGCGATAGGCTAGAATCCAAACTAGTTCAACTTCATGCTGCTTCAGTGATTGGACCACAGTTTACCTGAATGACCCTAAGCCAATGAAGAATACTCAACCAAAAAAACAGCGAATCACAAGCATTCCAGTTGACAGGTGTCACGGATTAGTAGCCAATCAGCAAGTGTAATTTTCATAAGTACATAGAGGATTGTAGAGTCTATCCTAGAGGTTATTCAAACCGCGAATTTTTCCAGTCCCTAGTTATGAGTAGGGACCGAAAAAATTCGCGGGTTCAATGACCTGCAGGATGAACACCTTAGTTGTACGCACACTCGGTCAAATGTTACCCACGCATTGGCTGCTGTATTGTGAGACTCCCAACGTAGCAGCCTGTAATTAGATAAAGCTTTGGTTGGGTGTTTCTCATTGGCCCAGAGTCATCCAGGTGACTTGTGAGCCAATAGCAGAGGCAGCACTGAGGTATAACTATTTGTATTTTAGCCTATCGCGAAATGAATTCGCTAATTTTTCCGGTCTGTAGTTATGAATAGATAGAGACCTGTGAATTTCGCGGATTCATTTCGTGTTATGCTAAAATTCAAATAATTATACCTTAGTGCTGCTTCTGTCATTGGTTCTCTGTTTAATCTGGAGGACTGAGGGCCAATTAGAGACCCTCACTCATAGAAATCACAGGCCACCCAGTCGAGACGACTCACAAGTCAACAGCCAATGAACAGTTGGCATTTGCCCGAGTGTGTAGAGGATATTGGAGTCCATCCTGGATGTCATTGAATCCGCGAAATTCACGGGTCTCTATGAATAGATACAGAAAAAATTCTTGGATTCATTTCGCAATAGGCTAAAATTCCAATTAATTTACCTTCATCCTGCTTTTCCTATTGGCTCACTGTTCATCTGGACGCTCCGGGCCAAAGAAGTATCGAATCGCAGCCGAACCTGTTTTGACGATTCACCAGTCACCAGCCAATGAACTGGCATTATTTGCACGAGTGCATAGAGAACTGTGTAGTTTATCCTGAAGGTCATCGAAACCGCGAATTTTTCCAGACCTAAGTTATGAGTAGGAACACCTGTATTTCGCGATTTCATTTCATGTCAAGGTATTTCACAAAACACTGTAGCATTTTCCAAGAGACATGGGCATAGCAAATTGTGAGGGTGCAGCAGTACGGTGACCACATTCTCATTGGCCCCGTCAAGAGCGGGACGACACCTCTCACCGACCTCAGCCAATAACCACAGGAGAAAAGCTACAGTATTTTGTGAAATACCATGACACGAAATGTATTCGCGAAATACGGGTGTCCCTAGTTATGAGAGCTACAGTTAGAACAAAATAGGTTTTGTTTTTACTGTGATGGGCACTGCAACTATAAGGACAAATTTAAAACTGGTTCTAGGTTAGTCATAAAGTGTAAAAAAACTTTATTTTTCTCTAACCTCTTTAATATTCTCATTATGATATGATATAACAGACAGTTACTTTTCTTGCGTTGCGGACTTGTGTGTGAAATATTTAATTTATCTTGTTATCTTGTTTCAGGTACAATTATTGTTTATCGCAATATTACAAATGACCTAGAAAATTTCCGCATCCCCAATCCAATCAACACGCCGTCAAAGCAAGGTCCACACCACTACTTTGGTAAGTGAAAACCTATTACTAGGGCCACGTATGTTTCGCGAAAAGATTTCCAGACCAGCTGTGTGTTTAAAAATTGGCAGCACGATCTCTGTTCCGTTATTGGTGGAGTTTCAGTTGCATGCCAACTGTCGACACACTAGTTACAGCCATTCAGTGAGGAAGCCAATACGTAGGGGCAGGCATTTTTCGCGAAAAAAAAAAAAACAACTGATCGTCTACTAGATTGCAACAAGGTATACCCGCACCAGCGGTTTCTTCCTTGTGATTGGCGCCCGTCTGCGAGAGAAGTCGTTGCCTTGTTTTACCGAGCCACTCGGGACGCGTTTGCTTCCGCACTGACTTAATGTGATTGGTGTTGTAACAATCGACATGTACCTGAAAGAAACTTGCCCAACCTGAAACACAGACGATGCTACAGTGTTTTAACTTTCAGCTTGTCTCTGAATCTTTATGCGAAATAAATATGCATGCGGCATGCCCCTACCAATACCAATACGTAGAGACCTGCAAAATTCGCGGATTCATTCGGTGATAGGCTCTAAGATAATTTTGCTATTGGCTTACTGTTCATCTGGACGAATATCAACCAGTTATAAACCCTCAACCAAAGAAGGATCGAATCACAAACAAACCAGCTGAGACGACCTACAAGTTGGCAACCAATGAACTTGCGTTATTTGCCCGAGTGTACAGGGGTATGTGCAGTCTATCCTGAAGGCCATCAAAACCGCGAATTTTGCAGGTCTCTACCAATACATCTTCACTGACCAGGCAAAATAAGGCAATGGCTTCGCTTGCAGAAGGCCGCCAATTGCAAGGAAACAACTGCTAGCACGGGCAAGCCTTTTTGATTCATGCAAAGCCTGCGATCTTTACTAAGCCATTTTGCAGTCTAACGAGAGGCCAGATTTATTCGCGAAAAATGCCTGCACCTACCAATACAGTATGTCAAGAAAAGAATATCCCAGTTATAAATTTTAAAAGTAACAACTGTAAGTTTTGTAGTTTGTTGGTTCAAGATCACAATTAAAGAGTAGCTCAAACAGTTTTAGATAAGCGCATACGCGAGTACTGCTTTGTTGTTTTCTCGCTTGCAGCGCCACCTATGTTGAAAGAATGGCTCTTACCCCAATTTGTAGAGGGTGAACCTGCAAAATTTATTTTGCAACAGGATGGAGCCCCTCCCCATTGGAATCTTTTTGTACGAGAGTGGCAGATCGTCGAAGTCTCTGACCGTCGGATTGGTCGTAATGGTCGAGACGACAGAGCTCTTTTTTCGCTGGCCTCCACGTTCACCTGACATAACGCCATTCGATTTTTTCCTTTGGAGCTTTATAAAAGATCGTGTATACGTTCCGCCGCTACCTAATGATTTTCCAGATCTGAGAGACAATTGAAGAGACTATTTCTTCCATTACTCCGGTCGTGTTAACCAAAGTGTGGGAAGAATTAGACTTTAGGTTGGACCGTATAATTAAAGGTGTACACATTGAACATTTGTAAGAAAAATTTGATGCATAATTTGTTTTAAATAGTCTAAATTCAACTGTTATAATATAGCCTACTATTTAAACTGAGACATTCTTTTATGGACACCGTATATTTTAATAACTGTATAATTTGTTTTATTATTTGGAGACAGACTGTGTTTCAAATGTTTGTATGCTGAATAACATTTGCCATTGGATCAAAGGTTTTGACACACCTTTAGGGACTAGAAAGCCATGACAAGCACCTTAAAATTATATTATTGAATCATGTCTGAACAGGAGATAAAAAGTTACATGTGACAGCAGCCAATGAAAACTTACGACTGACTTGTTTATGCACACATTTGTAGACTCTAACCTAGTACCAGAAAATAACGCGAAATTGGCTGGTCTCTTCAGACCTCAGATACTTTCACTACAAATAATCTAAAATTATGTAGTCTACAATTTAGTAAATAATGACAGTAGTATATATTATGGTATTTTGAGGCCCGAGGGTACGCCATCTTGGATTTTGACATTACGACTACCAGTTAGGATGAACTTGAATTTCACCCTGACCCTGGCCGACATTTTGGATTCTAGAAGTTTTCACCATTTTGGATTCTATAACATTCCGCCATCTTGGATGACGTCATGGCCACCATTTCAAAAATCCGTAACTACCACACAAACAATTCGGAGTTATCTGTTGATTTTAAAACAATATTAATGAACGTTATTTTAAAAGGTACTTACTTCATCAAGTCCGGAGTTCTCATTTTGAACCCAAAGAGGGGCAAATCGTTCTAGAATCAAATATGGCCACCGTGTTAAAGGTCAAGGTCATCCAATATGGTGGTCGTGACGTTACAATCCAACATGGCGGACCCTTGGCACCAGCACCTCACTCTGACTCCAGGACTCGGATTGCCTAATATATACTACTAATGATAATGACGTGTGTCTTTTCGTAAAAGTAGCAGTAAATTAATTAATTTCAGCAGCTCAAGTATGCACGTGTCATGAATTCCAGCCAGCAGGTCATCGAAGCCACATAAATGTCCGCAGCCCCCTACTGGTGACGTGAGTGTTATTCTACTTCATTTTTGTTGTTGTTGTTGTGTTTTTCAGGCTATGCTGTCACGTCGGGAAAGTTCTTCTCGCGATCCGAAACCCTGTACGTGAGCAGCGCTCCGCGGGCCGGTCAACTACGTGGCAAGGTCAGCCTAACCCTTCATACAAAAAAAAGGGGGTTGTCTGTAAAGTCGGTTTACGGGCGATAATTTTACGTGATAACGTCATAAGAAAACACTGGTGAAAAATTGCACACTTTAATATTATTTATGGTTTTTGCAAATTTAATTTAAATAATTTGTTTACATATAATCACGAACAATTAGTAGGGACAGGCATTTTTCGCGAAAAGATCTGAACACTTATTAGACTGCAACAAGGTATACCCGCACCTGTGGTTTCTTCCTTGTGATTGGCGGCCTTCTGTGAGAGAAGTCGTCGCCTTGTTTGACCGAGCCACTCAGGACGCTTTTGATTCCGCATTGAATCGCTGTGATTGGTGTTGTTACAATCGATATGTACCTGGGAGAAACTCTCCCAATCACGAAACACAGACGGTGCTACAGTGTTTTAACTTTCATCTAGTCTCGAAATCTTTTCGCGAAATCTGCATGCCCCTAAAAATTATTTATAGAAATAAACTGAAATCAAATCAATTTCAATAAATTGTTAATTTGAAATGACGAAATTGGGCAAATAAAACAATTTTTTTTTAAAATTGCTGCTTTTAAAAATCCAGCCTTAACCTGTTTGATATAATAGAAGATTTTCTCGCACGGTGGTTGGCAGGTTTTTGCACGCTCGGCTCAGGCGGAACGTGACAATGAGTCATGCTTTTTCGTGCGTGCAGCCGGCGTTCATCGATTTATAAGTAGAGACCTGCAAAATTCGCGGTTTCAATGGACTTCAGGATAGACTGAACATACCCCTGTACACTCTGGCAAATAACGCAAGTTCATTGGCTGCCGACTTGTAAGTCGTCTCAGCTGGTTTGTCTGTGATTCGATCCTTTTTTGGTTGAGGGTTTATAACTGGTTGAGATTCGTCCAGATGAACAGTAAGCCAATAGCAAAATTATCTACGAGGTATAGGTATGTGTTTGAATTCTAGCCTATCACCTAATGAATCCGCGAATTTTGCAGGTCTCTATTTATAACTGAATCGGGGCCGACAAGGGTGTGTCGAGAACACTAGCCCAATAATCAACGAGGAGCAGATGTAGGTATATGTGCTTCAAGTCTACTTTGCTACAAAAAAAATTGCTAAATAATTGTGGCTCTAGCTATTAATTCTCTTTTGAATGTTCAGACTCCAGCTAGAGGTAGGTGGCAAAATTTATATACATTTTCCTTTAACATTTATACCGCGCTTAGATGGCCGAAAATTTAAGCTTTTATTGAATATTAACAATTATTTGGCAAATTTTACTGCCAACACATAGGGTTAGGGTATGCAATAATACCATTATTTTCAAAATTATATTTTACTTTGAAAATTAAGTTTATTTTGAAGTAATTTTAATGGGTATGTACACACATATAATAATACAAAATGTTTGAGATGTTGAAATATTTTAGTTAATAATAGTTCCTTTTTTTTTATTAAAAAAAATATTATTAACAGCATAGAGGTGTTATTGCATTCCTATTGACTACAATAACGCCATATTACAAAATACGTTTTAATATTACATTTAATAAAATAAAATCCTAACAAATTATTCGTCAGTTATTCAAATTGACATAGATATGTTTACAGATACGACGAGGTAGTCTTGAATCACAGTCATAGTCAGCGTGGATATCACAAATACCAGTTTTGGATACCAACCCCTGCACAACATTTTTCGTGGAACCAACAACTGCATTTTGTGCATTGAACCCAGCTTACATTTTTCCCTCTATCCTCAATGTTGTCGTGTCCCCCACAATCTTCACAATAATTGCTGGTCACTGCACTAGTAACTAGGTTGTTATTTCCTGTGGACTTGCAGCGATTGATGTTGATGGAATAGGCTTTTACATAACAAGGAAATGAAAGTTTTAGTGGCACTGTTGCGTAGATATTCTTAGACCTTTTCTCGTACTGGGTTGAGTTCTTTTGATTTCTGGTGTCTCTTAATGTTCTGAATGACAGCGTTTCGCGAGGTGGAGTAGCAGCCTGGCATGCTTCAGTTTCAAGCATTGAGAGTTTTCTAGAAGTTCCAGTAACAGCACTTACAGTGGGTCCGAGGTCACTCGAATATTGTGATTTTTTTTTCTGAAGGTGAACTAGTTGACAATCGTAATTTTTTAATGTATCAGCAATTATTGTTCCACGTTTAATGACGTGAACTAAAACCGCGATATGCCTAAAGGCGTTTTACCTAACGCCGAATTGCCTAATGGCGTTTTGCCTAAAAGAGGAAAAAGCGTTTTGCTTAACGGCGAATTGCCTAATGGCGATTAGCCTAACGGCGTTTTCCCTAACGGCGTTATGCCTAACGGCGTTTTGCCTAACGGCGTTTTGCCTAACTCCTATTTGGCCAACGGCGTTTTGCCTAACTGCGATTTTCCTAACGGCGTTTTGCCTAACTGCGATTTTCCTAACGGCGTTTTGCCTAATGGCGTTTTGCTAAACGGTGTTTTGCCTAAAATTAGGAAAAACGCCTTTAGGCAAAACGACACATTCCCGCGTGGCGAACACGGCCCGGCAGGTGTTCGTGTTCGGGCTGGCGGCGCGCGAGGCCGGGCAGCAGCTGGGCGAGTACTGACACGCCGCTCGCGTGGCGAACACGGCCCGGCAGGTGTTCGTGTTCGGGCTGGCGGCGCGCGAGGCCGGGCAGCAGCTGGGCGAGTACTGACACGCCGCTCGCGTGGCGAACACGGCCCGGCAGGTGTTCGTGTTCGGGCTGGCGGCGCGCGAGGCCGGGCCCCTGGCGGTGCGCGCCGAGGCGGCCGGGCGGCAGCTGGGCGAGTACTTCGGCGCGGCGCTGTGCGCGGCGGACGTGGACGGCGACGGCCTGGACGACCTGCTGGTGGGGGCGCCGCGACGCTCGCTGCAGCGCGACGAGGGCCGCGTCTACGTGTTCTCCGGCCGGACCCAGGTGCGCATCACTTACAGACACACGACTCACCACTCTCCTAGTTGTGACGGTTCTAAGTTACGTTGTTTCTAAGTTGTGTATCCCTGCTATGTGTGTTTCTAAGTTATAAGTGTTCTACGTTGTGTGTTTATAAGTTACGTAATTCTATGTATGACGGTTCTAAGTTGTGTCTTCATAAGTTGTGCGTTTCTAAGTTACATGTTTAGAAGTTATGACGGGTTAAGTTATGTAAGTCTAAGTTGTGGCAGTTAATTTATGACTTTATAAGTTATGATTGTCTAAATTGTGTGTTTCGGCATTGTGTGATTCGGCGTTGCGTGTTTCTAAGTTATGACAGTTCTAAGTCGCACGTTTCTAAGTTATGATCGTTCTAACGTAGCACAGGTCTGTTATGTGGTTTTATTAAAGTATTCTAAGTTATGACTGTTCTGAGTTGTGACTTTCTAAGTTATGTGGGGATCCCCACTAGACCAGGGGTCAGCAGACCGCGGCTTGCGAGCCGCATGCGGCTCTTTTCGTGGGATTTTGCAGCACTACGACTCACTGCGCTGCCACAGCACACAAAAAAAAAATAAAAGCCAGACAAAATCAAACAGCACAATCACAACAGCCCTGCTGCACGTGAACACACACACACACACACTCGCCGAGACCTTTTTATATTTAATAATGACTTAATATAATTTAGGTTTTCTTGTTTTATCATAAGAGCTCTAATGATCACTATCATAATTTTTTACATTAACATGTTTTGAGAGTAACTCAAAAAGTTTTAGATAAGTGCATGCGCGAGTACTGCTTTGCTGTTTTCTCGCGTGCAGTGCCACATATATTGAAAGTTTGGCTCTTGCCCCAATTTTTAGAAGGTGAACCTGTACAGTAGAACTCACAGTGCAAACTACTGTCACACTCGTTCCTTTCTTTCAGCTTGTCGTTGCTCCCACTTGCTTCTGGCCTTTAGGTCTCAGAATCTTTCCTGGTTTATGCACCATGGATATACCAGTCTCATCCATATTATAAATTGGATGCTAGGAAATTATTATTTTTGTATTGTTTCCATATTTTTGAAGAAAAGCTCTAATTCAACCTTGTTGAACGCTGAAATTCCTTTTATACTAGTAGGTTCCGTTTTTCGCAGACTGATTGACGGGTTTCGGTTCAAGAAACCATAAACCCAATCTGGGCCAGCTAATTTAGTTTCCTTATTGAAGGTGTGTTGCATGCTATTTGCCTCTGCTACATCAAACGCCAAATGTTGAAGTTCAGTACCGAAAAACAACCTTGAGAGCAATAAAACATGACCAGCAATTACTTTTTCTTGTTCCACTGTAAATAGCATCTTTATTCCCAGGGTTGGTTTTTCTATTGAGTTTGTTTTCAGTCGGTCTCTTAATATTGACCTGGAAATGTTATATTTGTTTGCAGTACTTTTCACAGACTTACCCTTCATCACAGCATCAATAGCTTGTTTCAAACTTTCCTCTAACCATTTTGCTTTTTCAATTCTCCTTTTCCTAGTCTGTAGCATCTGAAACATAATAATTTAAGAGTTGTTGCTTGCAAATTTGAATACGGATAATATCGCCACCAACTATTAACACAAACAAAAATGTTAAAATACTTATTTTTAATAAGTATTTAACGGTAAAATATAACTACTGTGTTATTTAATATTGAACTCCACTTACCTTGCAAAAAATCGAGTTCAGAAATTAGATTTCAACACAGAATAAAATATTTATTGTCGATGACCACCACGTAGAGGTGGGTCGAAAAGTATCAACCTGATACTTTATCACTGATACGCGCCTGTATCAGGAACGGCAAACGAGTACACTTGAAAAGTATCAGAGACTTTAGTATCAGTTCAGAATTCACCTGGAACAACACCACGGCCAATGAGCGCAGTACCCGATCGCAGATGACGGTCACTTGGGCGGAGCTTGTGGAAGGGGAGGGAGCAGGAACGACGAATAAGGGATAAAGAAGGGAAAGAATGTAGGGGAGGAAGCGCAGGGGAAGGCGTCAAAACCTTGAAGGAGAGGCACAAAGCGATATTGTTACAAGCAGGGCTGCCACTCATGGGTTTTTCCAACCAGATCTGGGTTTTTCCAATGGTGTTTGGGTTTCTGGGTTTTTAAATAATGAATTCCAACAATTCTAGGTTTTTTATAATTTTAATTATTTTTATACCTAAAACAATAATAAAGGTAGTAGCTACTGTATCTGTTGCAATATCTGTTTGATAAATGCAAACAAGTCTATGTGTTTCACACACAAAAATACATATAAACACAAAACTAGTTTTCAAGAAGCTAAGTCGAATATTAAATTAGACACATTCTTCAAAGAGGCTTGCAGAACACAAAACCAATGCAACAATTAACCTTCAAACCAATCTTGTAGAATCAGACTCTGAATAAAGACTAACGTACATGATGCAGTTTTATAAAAACAATTACCGGTTTAAAGAATGCAGTTGACGTCGTACCTCCTCTTTATTAAACAAAAAACCCGGGTCACAGTCCTGTCCGCGGCGCAACACTCCAGCCACGGCCCTGGTAGTGCCACCACTCGTCACCAGATGGCAGTTGTTAATATAAAGAGACAATGTATTATAGTTATTTTATATATGTTATTATTGTAAATATTTATGTAGATTATTAAGGGTATATTGTAAGTATGTTTTGTAGATGTTTAAATAATATTGTAAAATGCAAAAGATCAAAAGAGATAGAAATATGTAAAACTTTAACACAAATGATTGTAGACGAAACGTGTATAAATTGTGCGGGCTAACAAGCCTAGACAGCTCTCATCTCCCAGCCAAATCTGGGAGAATAGTTATCATTGTGAGCTTTCCTCTCTCCCAGCCAATCTGGGAGAATAAATATTACCTCAGTCAAAAGTGGTATCATTGGCTTGAATTCCTCAACTTCCTTTCCTCAGCTAGCGACTCTTCCTGAGACCGTGGGCTTTCCTTCTCTCTCTTTAATTCTCTCGCACCTAACCGCTAGCGACTCCTTGTGAGACCACGGGCAATCCTCTGCTAGCGACTCTTAGTGAGCCCGCGGGCTTCCTTCTCTCTCTCTCTCATTCTTCCTCTCTCTGCCCACCCATCCGCTAGCGACTCTTCGTGAGACCGCGGACAATCCTCTGCTAGCGACTCTTAGTGAGACCGCGGGCATCCCTCTCCTCAACTTCCATCCTTTCCGCTAGCGACTCTTCGTGAGACCGCGGGCATTCTCTCTTCTACACCCAATCTTCCTGCTAGCTACTCCTTGTCAGCACGTCCTCGGTCAGCTGCACTGGGCCGAACGGTCCACTCCCGCCTCAGAGTGTGAGGCTGCTCTACCCAAGAGCTGGCGCCGGGCAAACAACACAACTGAACGACCGAGCGACGTCCACCCCATCTCCACAGCTTCACCAGAGACGAGGCTGCGACATTTTGCGCCCAACGTGGGGCACTCCATCATCGAGGCTACCAGAGTTCATGAACAGTCAGCAGGATTCGGCGACCCGAAGTGTGTATATTCACTAAACAAGTGTAGAAGAATGTGTGCAGGACAGAACTTGTAGAAATTCGTGACACAATGCTACCACACAAACTGACAACCACAGGCGAAACAGGTCAACCACCAAGGGACTTGGACCTAATGACAGGAGAGGAACAGTGGCACAACACATCTGAGTGCAAACCAGTAAGAGCAGAGTTAGCAATGGGTACCTTGGTTTGGGATACAATAGCAACACCAAGGCCCACACAGGCACCAACACAGAAGGCAGGGGCAAACCTCATAGACTGGGAGGTACTTGCAAGCCCAGCAGTGCAACCAAACGTGCATATAGGGCGGACAGCTACCGCAACAGGACGCATAGTGCTTCCAGAGTTCAGTGGGCTAGCGCATGAGGACCCATGCGAGTTTGTGCAGTGGTGTCAGGAACGGATGACACAATGCGGGGTGCAGATTGAAGAATGGACCCAACGCACGAGTGAACAATTACGCGGGCAAGCTCATGAGTGGTGGAACCTGTGGGGACGCTATGACATGCAGTGGCAGGAGTTCGCTACCCGCTTAACACGGCGTTTTGACGACTGCATGGCAGTCATGAGCTGTAAGGCTCGCTTCTACAGCGAGTCCCAAAAGGACTCAGAGTCAGTAGAGCAGTTCGTGGCAAACAAGCTGCGGCTGTACCGGCGCATAGCCCCGGGAGAAGACCCCGAGCAAGCTTTACCAGAAGTTACAGCATTAATACGAGAGGAATTGCAACCATTCCTCAGGCCATACTGCGATGGGACAGTAGAGGACTACATATGACAGGCAACAGCTACAGAAGGCAACCTACGACACCTCCTGGGACGTCGGACCTGGACAACTATCCCCGAACGAGGACCCAGACATCAGGTTGGAGCACCTGCAGGGACAAGCAGGGCCATACTGCAGGAACGTCCATGGCGGACAGCAACACGGGCGATCGAGGGCCCACCTGGTGGGACAGGCCAGAACAAATCTCCAGAATGGCGGAATGCAGGCAATCGGCGCGATGAAGGCCGACCACCACAGTGCCGTCTTGGATGCCCACAGGGCACGTATCACTGGCATCAGGACTGACAGAGACACCAACAGCGACAACAACCAGCGGGAAACGGGCAGTAGGGGGTGTAGGACCTACAGACTTACCCCCCGCGCCAGCCACTCCCCTGCTGCAAGCCACAGAGAACAACATTGAACAACTGGGGCAGCTCACCACGCTCGAAAATCGACTGATGCGGATCCCCATCACCCTGAACGGGAGACAGACTGCCGCACTCATAGACACAGGGGCGAGCCATGTGTTCGTCGCCCAGCACTGTGTACCACCCGCAGAAGTCACACCCAGACACTGTGCCCTGCGCCTTGCTACGAACACTGGAACAGGGACAGCTATTGGAGACGCCATCATCACAGTGGGTATACGGGAGATGGTGACCCAAACTCCAGCAGTCGTCGTGGAAGGGCTCAGAGAAGATTTGGTACTTGGACAGCCCTGGTTGGTAGAGCAGGATGCCTTGATTTCGCCAGCATCAGGCCTGGTAAATTTAGGTAAACGTGAGCGCCTGGCAGTATACGCACTAGGAAGCATACCACCACCCCAGGAGGAGCCCACAGGGTTGGAAGACCTGGACAATCAGGTACCCTCCGAATATCAGGACGATTTTAGGCGACTTCTGTGGGAAAGACGAAGCATCTTTGCCACTGCAAATCCCCTAAAGCGCACCACAGTGACCGAGCACAAGATTCCTACTGCACATGACAAACCCATATATGAAGCCCCCAGAGGATATGGGTTCCGGGAGCAACGGCTGATACGAGAGCAGGTGCAAGAAATGTTGCGAGATGGGGTCATTGAGCCATCAAACAGTGCTTATAATTCACGCATTGTCTTAGCGGCCAAGAAGGATGGAACCATGCGGTTCTGTGTGGATTTTCGCCCGCTGAACAGGGTTACGATCAGTTCCCCTCCACCACAGATAAGCGTAGAAGAAGCCTTGGCAAGTCTAGGCAATGCACGGGTATTTACAACTCTGGACTTACACTCTGGCTACTGGCAGGTGCCAATCACCCCAAGCCACAGAGAAAAGACAGCATTTACTGTATCCGATGGCAGACGCTTCCAGTTCTGTGCCATGCCATTCGGCCTCAAGTGCGCACCAGCCACATTCCAAACTATGATGGTCCGCGTACTAGAGGGATACATCGGCCAGTTCGTGGTGGCCTACCTCGACGATGTGATAGTGTACTCCGAATCCTGGGAGCACCATGCACGCCACCTGTCGCTGGTCCTGGAACGGCTAGAAATGCACCACTTGACCTGCGCCACCCAGAAGTGCCACATAGGACTAAGAGAGGTTGAATTCTTAGGACACATGGTGGATGCTGAGGGCAACCGACCCCACCCGGCACACCTAGCAAAGATTGCAGGGGCAGAACCCCCCAGAACACGCAAACAGCTGCAACGGTTCCTGGGCCTCGCCAACTGGCTACGGAACTATATCGCAGACTTCGCCACGCTCGCAACCCCACTGACAGACCTGTTGTCACCTCGACAGCGCTACCAATGGACCCCAGCTGCTCAGGAAGCACTGGACAATCTGAAAATAGCCTTCTCCAGATGTCACACACTGTCCCGAGTAAATCCCGAGAGTGTTCTGTATGTCCAGACAGATGCAAGCACCGACGGTGTGGGGGCAGTGCTATACCAATTGGACCAAAAGGAAGACAGGTGCATAATTGATTATGCTAGTGCCAAGTTTGGACAGGCAGAAAGGAACTACCACAGCAATGAGCAGGAGTGCCTAGCTGTGGTATGGGCACTTAAGAAGTACCGACCCCACCTGGAGGGGAAGCCATTTGTGCTACGCACAGATAACCAATGTCTCACATGGTTACGGACACTTCAGGGACGCAAGAGCAAGCTCGTAAGGTGGGCCCTGTTCCTACAATCCTTCGACTTCCTTGTCGAACACATCCCTGGGGTAGAAAACCAGCTGCCGGATGCCCTGTCACGAGACCCCGATGAGGACTCCCACCTGGAAGATGACGTGTCATGGGAGGAAATACTGCCACCTTCCCATAGGGCACACGACCACAGGGCAAGTGACACGACCTGTCGTCTGCTCACTGTGGGAGAAGATGATGACCCACCTCCAGCGGACCTGATCGAACTCAAACAACGGGTTCTCGACGCCCAACGCACCTCCTCAGATGCTGAGCGTCGACGAGCAAAGCAAGCAGAAGGACTGGATGAGATATGGACCATGAGAGAGGGCATGTTGTGCATGAAGGGGATAGGAACCAACCAGGAGTGGCGCATCTATGTACCACCAGAAGCACGGGAAGCCATTCTGCGCTTCATGCACGATCATGACCTGGCAGGACATCCAGGAGCGGACCAAACCCGACGGGCAACCAGCCAGCACTACCACTGGCCCGGCATAGCCCGGGACATACGGGAGTATGTAAGGACCTGTGAGAAGTGCCAGGAGCGAAAGGCACGGCGGAGTGATGGGACCGAGCAGCAGCAGCCGCGTCTCCCCACTACCCCATTCCAGTCCATCACGTTGGATGTTATGGGGCCATACCCCCATACTGCCCGAGGGAAGAGGTTCCTGGTGGTGGTCACGGACCTCTTCACACGATGGGTAGAAGCATATTCTACCAGTAACATCCGAGCCAAAACCATTGCAAGAATCCTGCAGACGGAATTCTTTCCACGATGGGGATACCCCAGGGACCTCCTGATGGACAATGCCAGCCAGTTTATCGGAAGGCAGTGGCAAGAATTATGTCAGGCATGGCAAGTGGAACACCGGACTACGCCGGCTTACCATCCACGAGCCAACCCAACGGAGAGACGTAACCAGGAGCTGAAGGTCCAAATGCGCATACGTCTGGGGGACGACCATACCACATGGGATGAACACATAGCGGAGGCCCTGTTCTGCATCCGCCGCAGGACCAATGCAGCCACAGGGATGTCCCCCGCACAAATGGTCCAAGGCCACAATCTTCCCATGCCCGGCGAATGGACGGCCCACGGAGTGACAGATGAAGGCGAAGACACCGAGGATCGCTGTCGGCGGCAGGCGAGTGAGCTGACAACAGCGTGAGAACACCAGAGGGCCTACACTCAGCAGATAACCCCACAGACCACACGACAACCACCGGAGCTACAGCCTGGTGACCACGTGTATGTCCGCACACATCCCCTGTCCAATGCAATTAGGAACTACTGTGCTGGACTGAGCCCCAGGTGGTCGGGACCACACCGCATCCTGAAGCAGCTGAGTCAAAGCACTTATTTGGTGCGCCGGGGTAGACAAATGCGAAAAGTACACCGGGACCACATCCGGAAAACAGCACTCCCGGAAGGGGGCAATGCCATGAAGGACCCTACTCCAGATGTGATAGGACCGATGCCGGACAACCACCGATCTGTCACACCCCAAGGGATGCAGCATCTGTTCCAGGGAACACCGAGCCCAAGGACAAGAATGGAGAGGCATGCAGAAGCCCCTGCCACGACCCCGAGGCGACAGCACCGGAGGCACCCAGCACGAATTCTGATCCTTGATGTCACGGGGACACCAGAGGCAGACGTAAACACCACGAAGGAGCAGCCCCTGGTGATAGAACCGGAAGACATTGAGACAACACAACCACCCTCCCCTACCCGAGGTGGGTGGGGGCATGGAGCCTCCCTCGCTGATGCCGAATTCCGGGTCAACGTGGAGGAACCAGCTGAGGACAACCAGAGACACCGCCGACGACGCCGCCGGCCCCCACTGTACCTGGCAGATTACGTCACAGGCAGCGAACTGGACACACTGGTGAATGGCGACCCCGGGAATCCGGAACCAGCAGGCCGGCCCTGACGCTCGCAACTACGAGGAGAGAAGGCATCATGTGCCTGCTGGAGGGCGCGCGGACGGCCTAGACCCGGGCTTTTCCAGGGGAGGGTGTCTGACGTCGTACCTCCTCTTTATTAAACAAAAAACCCGGGTCACAGTCCTGTCCGCGGCGCAACACTCCAGCCACGGCCCTGGTAGTGCCACCACTCGTCACCAGATGGCAGTTGTTTATATAAAGAGACAATGTATTATAGTTATTTTATATATGTTATTATTGTAAATATTTATGTAGATTATTAAGGGTATATTGTAAGTATGTTTTGTAGATGTGTAAATAATATTGTAAAATGCAAAAGATCAAAAGAGATAGAAATATGTAAAACTTTAACACAAATGATTGTAGACGAAACGTGTATAAATTGTGCGGGCTAACAAGCCTAGACAGCTCTCATCTCCCAGTCAAATCTGGGAGAATAGTTATCATTGTGAGCTTTCCTCTCTCCCAGCCAATCTGGGAGAATAAATATTACCTCAGTCAAAAGTGGTATCATTGGCTTGAATTCCTCATCTTCCTTTCCTCAGCTAGCGACTCTTTGTGAGACCGCGGGCTTTCCTTCTCTCTCTCTCATTCTCTCGCACCTATCCGCTAGCGACTCCTTGTGAGACCGCGGGCAATCCTCTGCTAGCGACTCTTAGTGAGACCGCGGGCTTCCTTCTCTCTCTCATTCTACCTCTCTCTGCCCACCCATCCACTAGCGACTCTTCGTGAGACAGCGGGCAATCCTCTGCTAGCGACTCTTAGTGAGACCGCGGGCATCCCTCTCCTCAACTTCCATCCTTTCCGCTAGCGACTCTTCGTGAGACCGCGGGCATCCTCTCTTCTACACCCAATCTTCCTGCTAGCTACTCCTTGTCAGCACGTCCTCGGTCAGCTGCACTGGGCCGAACGGTCCACTCCCGCCTCAGAGTGTGAGGCTGCTCTACCCAAGAGCTGGCGCCGGGCAAACAACACAACTGAACGACCGAGCGACGTCCACCCCGTCTCCACAGCTTCACCAGAGACGAGGCCGCGACACAGTGATGGTATTTGTTTTGTCATGTATATATTTGTAGGTTTTTTTATGATATGTGCTGGTCTAAGAATTACTTATACAGCCATTTTGCTGCAGTGTAATTTTCTTGTATTGGTTGTATTTAACCGTTTTCAGTCTTGTAAGGTAATTAATTGTTTTATATTAAAACCAGTTATGTTTATATTTTTGAATTAGTACGCAAACATTTTCGACGATAGCATTTTAGACGCATCTGGGTTTTTTACCCATGTGTCTGGGTTTTTTTTGTAGGTTATCTAGGTTTTTCATGAATATCAGAGTGGCAGCCCTGGTTACAAGTCGTTTTGTTTATTGTCCTACTTCAAAGTACGCTCAGTGCGCAGTGCGTGCACCGTCTCGTTTAATAATAAAACTAATGAAATTGTAATATTAAAAAGTACATTAATACAAGATATAATATTTATATTTGTGCACCTAACAGCTATGAAAATGCAAATAAATTCTCAGTTGACACTAATAACAGATGTAATCAACATATGGACTTTCTTTTTTCGAAAACAATTAGTAAGTAGTGTTTTTATACATTAAAAATTCACGATTTTATCAAAAATAAAAAATAAAAAAACAGATAGGTACATTAGTGAGCATACTATATCAATGTTTATGTTTCAAATGTTTCTTCAGATTAGTCGATGATGATTTATAACTCAGTTTTTGTTTACACAAATTACAATTAGCAAACTCATTATTTTCCGTGAAAAAATTTCACACAAATGATTTTTTTTTGTGCACTTATCAATTCCTTATTTCACTATAATGATACTAACTACAAAGCATGACAGCCCGCAACATGGTGATACACGGCCAGGACGAACTGCAGAGAATGTTGAACTGATTGATACTGGCTGTATCAGGCGGGCATGAGAGTATCAGAGGTAGAGAATTACCAGGCGTGATAAATAATGTATCAGATTCTCCTTCCGGTCGCACGGTCTGCGTACACGGAGCTTTGTTTCCTCCTGGGACCGTCTGATACAGAAGTATCAGAGATTTGTAACATGTTAAAATGCTATATCAGTATCAGGTTGGAACAGATACCGAAAATTGCTGTAACAACCCACCTCTACCACCACGCAGCTAGAACTGCGCCGGACGCTAACGTACCATGTTTCAAACGTTTTCCGCTAGATCTCGCACCAATCCACTTCAGCACGCGCATCTCTTTGGATTCTAAGGGGGGCGTATTTCCTCGAGGTAACGGATTTCCCCCACTCGCCCCTACTGAGTAGAGTGGCGTTTAAACAATAAACGTTTTATATTTTTGTGTCGCGTAATAGGCTAGACGTAACTCACGGAATTTTTTGTTATTCCTGATGTAGTTTCTTATTTTGAAAATGTGAAAAAATGCACTTATTTTATGCAACAACACGCGAGAAAGTGGTCGGCAAAATAGCTCTAGAACTTTGAATAACTCAACACATCATTATTTTCACTACAACCCATTGATTGGAGGTAAGTGAAGTGCTTGTTTGTAAAAGTACAGATATCATTTTATTGCGTTCTCTGTCAGGGTAAAATTAGTATAGCGTACTTAAGATGCCATTACTTGTCCTTTGATCATACGGTAATACGTAATTTTCGGAGGCCTCGATGATGAGGGTCGTGTATTCGATCCCAAACCACGACATGATTTGAATCACGTAGAAGCATAATGGCAATCGTCAAAGTAGTTTTCCGACTAACAAAGTAGTTTCCCGACTAAAACTTGTTTAGAATAACAGTTAAATTAGTAGATTCCTAACCGTGCTGGTAGTGAGGAATCTAATTAAGCTACATATTATAATGTGTGTTCGGAATGTAGTGGTTTTTGTGTGATATTGTATATGAATAAAAAATTATAGGTCTTGCCTTCATATATTTCCGTTAGGCTTATGCATGAGTTTAAGAACGTTACAGGTATAAATTATTTAATTCAGCGGTGTAGCCAAGGGATAGGATATCAGAATATGCTCTCCACTACACATTCAGAAGAAGAAGTAGGCATATGTACCATTTTTATTTTATTGTAAGTCACATCTCAAATACTTCATTTTTGTTGTGTGTGTTTTTTTCTTTAATAACATCTGTATTTAAAAAAAAAAAAATTTGTCTAAAAATTAAGTTCTGTTCTAAATCTTAAGCACAGACAATACCATAAAAAGTATGCCCAATTACTTATGTGGGTGAATGAGATTGTTGAAGGGAGGGGGGGGGGATAATTATTGTACACTGTGCATAAGTACTTAGTTCAGTTCACTACTGTACGACAAGTGGAACTGATGGTGGTTTTTCTGTTGTGCTTAGAAGTAATTAGGTGATTTTAGGTGTTAATGAATTATATATAATTAATATAAACGTTTTGAGGGTAGGTCTAATTGTATGAAGTGGTGAGTAGGCCTAAATATGGTGCATGTACCAATTTTCAACCAATTACAATTTTTCTAACAAAAAATTTCTGTGAAAAGTCAAGAACTTTACTTTTCAAGACAATAGTTTAGTAAAATTGGTGTTTTATCTTTGTATTTTAATAATATACATCATGTTATAGCTTGGATTAAAACATTTTTTTTTCCCAGTTGATTTAGAAATTGTGTACTGAAAAACCAATAACTGACCAACGAGCTCCAGTTACCAATCATGTATGTACCAATAACCGACCATATGGAAATAGATTTAAAAAATTGTGTGCCTAGGTGTAATATTTTAATATATGACGAAACATAAAAACTATATTTTTGTTGCATACATATCTATTTATCCGTAGGCATACTCTAGTGTTACTTAGGCCTAGCCCACTTGAACTTTTATAACCTGTTTTTGAAGTTTCAACTTGTAATGGACATTAAAATTTTTAAGGTTTATTTCAAAGGACTGCTGATTGCTATCTTTTGGTTCCATGAGTAACGGTTGTTTTTAATATGTGCACAATTTGTTTTTTTCCTTATACTGTGATGTTGGGACCGATAGGAAAAACACATTTATTTGTGTAGCTACTTTAAACTTTTTCTTTGGCGAAAAACTTAAGTTTCTTAGTTTTCTTTCATTTTGAAAATTTTTCCTGCATAATAGACATCACAGTCTCCACTTTCTATTGGAAATTTTAACAATACAAAGTCTCCTTCTGGGTCTTTCAATAGTTCATCCATATTGGGTGTGGGGGTTCTAGACTGCAGAAGGTCAGCCATATCTAAGTCATCAAGAGAATTTTCTTCAATCTCCATCAGAAGCAGTCTTTTCCCAGAATACTTGTATGGGTCGGAAAAACAGACATGTCCGCTGGTTGCAAGATATTGCTTGCATTTGGAAGTACTTATGTGGTTGACTATTGGTGCATTCACCCTATCCATTAATGAGTTCACTTTTTGACATAATGACATGAGACATTAAGCTCTCATTTCTCACAAATTATTCTATTTAATAGTAGCCAAACATTTATCAGTATATATGGGGGGGGGGGGGGGGACACATTAATTTGCCAAATTATCACCATTTGATAAAGTACATACTTGTATGTTATAACTTCTGTAATTTTCTTGCATTTCTTGAGCTCTTGTGTTTCTTGAAAAGTTAAATAAGTAGACCTAAGCTGAAAATGTAATGTATTCATAGTTATCTTCATATTGTTTGAACTATGTTATGTGGCAGATGTATACAAACATTCAATGTTTATTGACATCGTATAAATGCAAGTAGCGTAATTTTTCTTGATTTTTATTTTGCTTGTGTGTGTCATCATATACCTAAGTATTTCAGGAATATTTTTTGGGAGGAAAGTGTTCATCAACTTGTGTCATGTAGGTACGTATTAATTTTTTTTTTTTTTTTTCAGAATTAATTCATGATTTAAGTTCATCATACACAATACCAACCTTATGTGGTTTCAATTCCTATTCTGTTAATAGCATAATGCAGTTAGCTAGCAAAACAAGCAATAAAATTATGTGATTTAGTTAAAATAACATACACCTAACTTATATTGACTTTAATTCTTTTATTGTGTATCCATAGGGGCAGGCATTTTTCGTGAAAAAAACTGAACGTCTACTAGACTACAACAAGGTATACCAGCACCAGCGGTTTCTTCCTTGTGATTGGCGGCCGTCTGCGAGAGAAGTCGTCGCCTTGTTCTACTGAGCCACTCAGGACGCATTTGATTCCGCACTGAATTATTGTGATTGGTGTTGTTACAATCGACATGTACCGGAAATAAACCCACCCAATCACGGAACACAGGCGGTGCTACATTGTTTTGACTTTCAGCTAGTCTCGGAATCTTTTCACGAAATATGCATGCCCCTATGTATCCATTACTGCATACAGGAGCGTATGCAGAATTTCATTTTGGGAGGGGTAAAACACTGCCTGCTGTTTGCTTTCAAATCCTTTCCTTTTGTTGATGGGATTGATACACTGTGTTTGGCTCAAAACTGCATAATATGAAGTTGATAGGACTTTTTTTCTGTTGTAGGGCCGACTTATAGAAATGACAGACGAGAATGAAATAGTAGGCGACAGGACACCTGGAGCTAATTTTGGCTCGAGTATTGCTTCCATGGGAGACATTAATAAGGATGGCTACCCAGGTACATAATCGTGGACTTAACATGGGCCTTGTTTCTGATTCCGATTAATCTTTTTTTTTTTTCCCAGTTACATATATTATATGGATGTATGAATAATTCTCAATTAAATCAACACTAGTTTCTGTTAGTTTTACCTAATTTTGTTATTTTTATTTATAACCAATTTACTCTACACAGTCACTTGGTAAACCCCCATGAATTTTCACTCTGACTAGATGATTAATATCATGAGGATTAATAGGCCTATATCTAATGGACAAGAATGAATACTTTTCTGATACAAATCACTGGAAATTTCATGTTAATTACAGGAAACTACGGTGATAGATACATTAATTCTTAGATCACACAATTGCTACTTTGTACGATACTAAGAGTTTTGTGTGAAAAATTTGTGTGCTCATAGAAATTATATAGAAGCATAGCCAGTAGTGGATATGGGAAGGATTGGCTAGGGTGAGAAATTAAGGGTACTTGGCCTAGACCTTATCCTTAAAGCTTTGATGGAGAGTTAATTTGTTTTATTAGTTAATGTTACCGGCTTTCATATTTTTGAGTTACTAAATTGGTTATCCAGGAAATACAATGCATGAAGTATTAATGGTCTATATACATGCCTGTGTGATGTAATACTTACCAAGTATGAAAATTAGTGTTTGTAGTAAGCACCAAAGCAAAAGTGTCACAGTCTTCCTGCCAAAACTGAACGGCTGCTTTTGTCACTAGATATTGCAGTGGGAGCGCCGTACGGCGGCGAAGATGGAAGGGGCGCTATCTTCATTTACCACGGACACAGGAATGGATTAAGAGACAAGTATAGTCAGCGAATACTCGGCTCTGACATCAGCAAGTCCATTCGTGGGTTTGGAATCAGCATCTCAAATGGGCTGGATATTGATGGTAATGGGTACAATGGTGAGTTGATGATGTGTAAACAAAAATATATATTTTTAGGACCAAGTTCTGTAAGCTGCACTTATTTTCTTCAAAAGTTATTACTTTAAGTCAAAAGTAAATTTGGGCTGTGATTAGTTTTGCTATGAAAGAACTTTGTGCATAGCTTGTGGAACAGTTTTATTTTACGAGGTACTGGTTGAAAACACATTGGAAAACTCCAGTATACGTATCTCCCTTGGACTCTTCCCCATTTTTTTTCTTTCCACACTTAGTTTTTAGTAGTAATATTAAGCATTAAATACTTACATAACACCAAATTTACTCGAAAAATTTATCATTTCCATCAGTTTCAAAATTACAAATATTCTATATTTCAGATTTCATTACTTCTAAATTTGACACTCATTTACTTGATAAAAGACAACAATATTTTACAGCTTGACCTATTAAAAATATCAATGTTAAATGAGAGCATTTTTACATTTATAAAAAAATATTGGTTCGAATCTCGTATTCATCACTTTGAAATCACAAGTAAAAATAATTAGTTTACTCAACGTAATTTTTATATGTCAGTGACAGTGGGGTGTGGCTTACAAAACCCATTTAACATTTCCAGATGTCTATCACAATCATCACTGAAGTGACTCTGTTTTTAGTTGGCGTCATTTTTCTAGCTTCCTTTTGCTAAGGAATTTCACTATGTTCAATTATAGGCTACATAAAAACATCCTAATAATTAGTTTAGGCCAAACCTACTAAAAAATAATTTTGTTATAATAAGAAATGTTTAAAATATGCATTTAACAACCATTAGGCCTATTTACCATATTTATGAAACACTGTTATGACAATTCATACTGATGTATGTTTTTTTATCTTTATAACGCCTCACTATCTTCATGGGTCCATTTCCAAGGGGTCCCATGATCCAACAAGCAGTGAAGTGGTTCCATCAAGTTTAAAAGACCCAGAAATGACTAAAGCTTATTACGAGATGTTGGTTCTGGAGCCTTGTGGATCACTTCAATCTTCAATCTTAATTGTTTGAAAGTAATAAATAAAATTAGGTTAAAGAGAAAGAAACTTAAAGATTATATTTGATTTCAACAGTTTTTAGGCCATAACAATTTTGTATCATTTGATTTTCGAAATTTGGCTTTTTTGAAGATAGTGTATGTAATTTTATAAATGCCTGAATGTAAAAGTGACTGGATGCTATAAATACATAATACAGTGTAAACTCTATATAACGACACTTAACAGACTGAGCATTTTTCGGCGTTATAGAGAGTGGTCGTTAAATGGAGAGAAATAAGATAAAAATTTACTATTCTATAATAATATGTATTTACTAATATAGTACACATTTTACACACGAACATTAATATTCATACAAATAACAACACTTATTGCATATAGTCTGTTATCTTTGTCTGATGTTTTTTGCTGCTCCAATATTTTAATTGTATTTTCTTATGTATTTTACTGATATCTTGAGATACTGCCAGATCACCTTGATTATATAAAAAGTATTTCCTAATAGTTTTGCTGCATCAAGTGCTTAAAAAACTTTTTCGTCAATACACAAAGATTTTAGTTTACTCGCCATGTTTACAGTTCTAAAGTCTGTAAGTAACTGCAAAAATGATAATGTGTAACAACTTGGCAAAAGTCTAGTGACAGAGCTAAACATGTGCAAGTTCATCATACAAAAACAAAAGACAAAATTTCTTAGAATCTCCGGTAGGCTATGTCAGTCGAAGTAAACACGTGCTAGATAATACAACAACAAAACAGCAAACAAAAGAACGTAGTCAGCTGCAGTTCTTATCAACTTCGGCAACTTAGAAAGTACTGCTTAATGATTTATAATGCAGTATTGTTGCTGTTAAATAGAGTGAGCGTGATGCTATATAGAGTGTATTATTGTATAGAAAACAGGTAAACCAACCAAAGTCAAGCAATTTCGATGTTATAAGGAGTTTGTTGTTAAACCGAGTGATGTTATAAAGAGTTTACACTGTATGTGAAGCAATTGGCAATTATAAAGTGGGAATAATTACAACTGTAATATTACTGTTCGTAGTCCCTATTTTATAGTTGTTGGAAACTTTTTAATATGCATCTATGCTTTAACGAAGGCTAATTTGCTAAATTAAACTATAAAAAAACATTATGGCCCGAAAACGGGTTAAACAAATATGGCATCTGTCTTTTTCTATCTTTTCAGCAGTTGGTTGGTTAAGCAACATATTATCATTAAAATCAAAAGAGAGCACCAAAACCCTCATAGGCCACAGGGACGCAAGCAACTCGTCCTTTCACAAAAGGCTACATCAGTGATTCTTAAAGATCAATAAAAATGGCTGACATCCTTTAAGAGGCCACTCCAGTGTTTCAGGGGCACTACGCAACCCGCGTTAACCTCTTAAGATTCAATGCTATTTTCATTTTGCTTATAACTTATTAACTAATATAGATTTCGAAATGATGCTTGCTTGACATGTAAGACAACGATGCTCTTATCAAAGCACCTTTCTTCAAAAATGTGCATAAATTATGGTTCAAACCTAGACAATACACTTATGCATATTAGTATAAAGATTAGTATAAAACCATAATTTATGCATGTTTTTTGAAGAAAGGGGCTTTGATAAGAGCATCGTTGTCTTACATATAAAGCAAGCATCATTTCGAAATCTATATTAGTTAATTAGTTATAAGCAAAATGAAAATAGCATTAAGTCTTATGAGGTTAACGCGGGTTCCGTAGTGCCCCTGAAACACTGGAGTGACCTCCCGGTTGTTTGGAGAAGCCCTTCTCCGAGCGCTGTAAAGTGTTTGCACTCCCGGACTAAGGGTTTTCTTAATGTGTTTTTTTTTGTATCTGGAAGGTGTTTTTATTTGTGTTGGGAAATTTGGCGGAGTAAGATGTGGTGCAAGACAATTTAGATTGAGAAGGTTGGTGTGGCCAGATGTGTTTTTGTTTTGTTTTGTTTTTAGTTGGGAAAAAGATATAACAATGGTGGTGGAGAGTGATGAAGAAGCTTGGGTTTGTGTTCCGTTGTGAATAAAAATAAAAAAGGTCTTTGGAACTTAAAAACCTGAGCATTTGGTTATTTTTGAGTGGTATCATAAGGTGTTACTAAGAGCAACGAAATAACAAAAAGGAGGAAAAGGAAAACGGCGTCAAGGAGCTGGTACCATAGTAATGCTAGGAATCGCAAATGTTTCTTGGTTTGCGTTTGCGGTCGGGCTGAAACAAAGAACACCACCAACCGAAGGCTCGACTTGAATGACCCCGAAGCATTACAGCGCACGGCGGGCGCAGGTTCAGCGAGGGCCCTGGGTGCTGTGCAGATGTGGCCGTGGGCGCCCACCTGTCGGGCCATGCGGCAGTGCTGAGGACCAGGCCCGTGGTGGCGGTGCGGGCGAGGCTCACCTCTGACGCTGCCAGCATCGCCGCCGACTCCTCCAGCTTCCAGGTGGCATCTTGCCTCAGCTACACGGGGCAGCACGCTCCTCCCGCGATAGGTCAGCTCTCCGACCAGCCCTCACTTCAACGCCCTGTTCTGGCTTCTCCTCGAAACACATAACCATTATAATGCATGCATTTGAAAAGTACATAATAAATCACTAGAGACCTGCAAAATTCGCGGTTTCGACGGCCTTCAGGATGGACTGCACATACCCCTGCACACTCGGGCAAATAACGGCAAGTTCACTGGCTGCCGACTTGTAAGTCGTCTCAGCTGGTTTTGTCTGTGATTCGATCCTTCTTTGGTCGAGGGTTTTTAACTGGTTGGGACTCGTCCCGATGAACAGTAAGCCAATAGCAAAATTATCTAAGAGGTACATGCATTTGAATTCTAGCCTATCACCGAATGAATCCGCGAATTTTGCAGGTCTCTATAAATTACTATACACAGGGTTTGGAAATTCATCCGATATTTTTTTGGTTGGTGATTTCTTACAGAACTTGGGATAAAGTATACAAGTATTGAGCCACTAATAGTCTATTTCAGTCCCTAAGGGTGATATTCAACCTTAATTAGTTTCATAAATGGTATTTTTAACTTACTACAACTAGTGTTTTATGCTATTTATTTCTGCATCATATTAATAAGTATTTAACAAAACCTCCTCCTCTTCATGAAAATAATAAGGGTTTTTGTAGATATTTGATGACATAATGAATACAGATACTCTTGTTCTTTTAACTACCTGGTGGTAATGATGTAATGCCTGGGACAGTGCTAGTATTTCATGCATAATAGGTAATCATAGTAACTATGGGGGTTATCTCATACCAATTGTTTTGTTAACAGGAACAAACAGAAAGCACAGAAAATATGTTATTAGTGTAGCACATTTATTTGTTGTGCATGAGATTCGCACAGTTTTGGTACCTTTGCTGGTAGATGTGGTGAGTTCTCAGGCAAATGCAGCCTGCTGCATGTCTGTGAATTCCTGCCAAGTGAACATCGAAATGCTTTCTCCATTTCTGCAGAACACCACATTACTCTAGTGGTGTATTTCAATTGTGGCTATTGTGAGTAGTCAGCCTCTGCATGCATCTTTAGGCAAAACATAAAAACTTGATGCACAAGTACTCGGATTACAGTAAACTCTCGATTATCCTTGTTAATTGGGACCTTCAGATGCCCGGATAATTGAATGCCCATATAAAAACCCGGATAATCCGTTTCACCACTTAAAAATGGTGTATTTACTGGCAAAAGAGTGTCTCTTCAGTAGAATTCTATGAGTACAAGCAAAGGCTTTGTATACCGTGTCCCAGCTTATTGGACCGTAAACAATACTGGCACTGTGTTGCCGCCATCCTTCTCCTGTCCCCTATTGCTACGGGAGGGAGAGCGGCGACAGTCCCAACTCAGCATCTCCCTCCACCTTTTAACGACCTATTATCCGGGGTCACTACAAAATAAGTGTCTGAACCACTGCACAATATTATACACTTTTTTTTCCCCCTTTCAGCTATTGCATTTTATTTTTCTACCTCGCGCGGCAAGATATTGTTTCTTGTTAATTCCGCCTATTAAAATTAGGATGCACTTTACAGTCATAACTACGAGTATGGGATACTACGAGACCTTCAAAGTTACGAGAGTTTTGGAATGCACCGTCAGTTTGACTACGTAAATAGTAATCCTTAACTAATCTGGTTATTACGAGTGCTTCCTTGTTGGCTCTTTCGTAAGAAAGAGTAATTTAAATGGCATCTTCAAACAAGGAAAAATACCGTTAGTTGGAAGGAAAATAAGGTTCACGCAGTAAACAAAGGCTGAAAGCGAGAGAGGGCCGTGGCTATGCTGGCGCCGGGGCTGTTCACCATGACTCGCAGCTAGCTGTCGAGAAAGAATGAAGGCTGTTGTTGGGTGGGGGTGTGGGGGGAGGAAGGGGTGTCTGGTGGCGAACAACATGCTCCCTTTCTCTCTCTCTCTCTCTCTCTCGCTCGGCAGTTTCAAGAAGCCCTCCCCCTCCCATTGTGTTACTGGCTGCTTCGGCCGGTAGAGTGGAGATGTTTTCATGCTTTTACGTTTAGAAGGCCCTGCCACACTGTCTGATCTACTAGCAAACTGCAAAAGTTTTTCTTCACTTTTATTAATGTCTCGCACGGTTTGGATTCCAATTTCATATTCCTGTACTAATTTCACGGCAGTTTCTCCTTTTTTTAACCTGTCCACAACTTCTAACTTTTCTGCTATTGTCAGCACTTTACGTTTCCTTTTACCAGACAAAACAAATGTGCCTGGGAGAACTGATGTAAATAACTGCGTGAAAAATGCCTCTTCCAGCAGTCAGGAGTGTGGGAATGTAAAAGAAGTAGAGGGACCTTTTTTTATTTTTAGCGTGACGGGGCGCTGTGAAAAGAACGCTTGAAAAGAAAATGAAAAAGGTGGGGGGGGGGGGGGGGGGGGGAGTTGTTGAGCCGTAAGCAGCAGTCAAGGCATTCCTTTTTGGTTTAAAGTGTGACCAATTGACGGGTGAAGATGGCGGGAACGAGGGTCTGAAAGGTCAGGTAAATAGCTTTCTGACACAGCAGTAAAAAAAAAAAAAAAAAAAAAAAAAAAAAAACGCAGTGCAATTGCGGCGTAGCTACACCCCGTCAAGCACGGATAACCCGAAAACCGGATAATCCAGGCCCGGATAATCGAGAATTTACTGTATTTTGTAGCCAAAATAATTTTATCGCCTTACTTAACAATTACACATTTGTAGGGATTTGGCATTATGAAATTCCTTTGCCTAAAGTAACATAATTACAGTGTCAACTTTATATTTTATATTACCATATTGTTTGGCTTCTGCTAAAACTTTTTTTTTTTTCATTTGAGTTGTATTTTGAATTAATATCACAATATTCACAAATATTGAATATATTTCTGTTGAAAATAATTAAATCAACGAGAATATGTGAACTCAGAAGTTGGTAGTATTGTTTTTTTTTTTGTAGTGTTTACTGTTGTCGAGGCTGTATCTGTGAGTAATCTAAAATGTATTTACATATTGTCTTAATGTGGTAAATCTGGTTGAAAATAAAAAGGAAGTGGGCTAAAAGTGTTTATTTACAACAGGTTATGGGCCCAGAACACAAATAAAAAAAAATAAAAAAATTGTTTTAGTTCGTGCACGCCAGATAAACGGTAGTGTTGTTGCAAACAATATGGAAGCTAACGTGATCAAGCTAAGCTCCGAAAGTAATTGGAAAACTTGGAAATTCCAGATTGCTGTTACATTGCGTGCAAAAGGTGTTTATGACGTAGTAACTGGGACATGCATAAAACCTGAGCCAGGAAGTGAAAATTATGAACAAACATTGCAAGAATGGCAAAAGAAGGACTTTCTAGCTCAAGATATAATCGTTACACGATTGAATGAAGGACCAATGGCGCATGTCTTGACATGTGAAAATGCAGAAGAAATTTGGAAGAAGTTGTTAACTGTGTTTGAAAAAAATTCCGAACTTTCTGTACACCTGCTGCAACAGAAATTCTTTAATTTACAGTGTGTGCCGGGTGAAAGTATGTCTGAATTTCTGTCCAGAATCGAAGAGACTGTTAGTAATTTAAAACAACTTGGCGAAAAACTGTCTGATAATATGGTAATAACCAAAATTCTTATGGCCTTGCCATCAACATATGCTCACTTCGTCAGTGCCTGGGATTCTGTTTCAGTTGAGGGGCGAACTCTGGGAAATTTGACTGCTAGACTGCTAATGGAAGAGGAGGGAACCTACTCATCGAGAGAAGATGACTACAGCTTTTGCTGCTGTGAGAAAAGGCAATCCGAAGTGTCTTGAATGCGGAAAAATTGGCCACCTGAGAGCCCAATGTTTCAGATTGAGTACAGTGAAAAATCCAATTCGCTGCCATTTTTGTAATAAAATTGGGCACATTAAAAGAAATTGTTATCATTTCAAAAGGGAGATGCAAAAATCTGAAGACCATAATGCTAACAGAAACGAAGAAGCATTCATTGTGTTTACATCAGCTCTGACCTGTGACACATGTGATGACAATACTTGGTTTTTAGACACTGGAGCTTCAGAACATCTGTGCTGTAGAAGGGAACTGTTCACATCATATAGGGTCTTGAAGAAAGACAGGCTTGTAAAATTTGGAGACGGAAGAGTTTTGAAAGCTGAAGATATTGGTAATGTCAAGTTGTTGTCAGATACCTGTGAGAGTACCTCAAAAATCATATTGCAGAATGTGTTGTTCGTTCCAGATATGAAGATAAACCTGTTTTCAGTAGGATCTGCACTGGACAAGGGTTATACTATGATTTCGAACAACCACATGTCAAAAATCTTAAACAGTCAAGGCAAAATATCGGCGCTGGCGGAACGTGCAGGAAACCTTTATAAAATGAGATTTAAACCACATCAATCTACTTTTGCCTTCGTAGGTGAGAAGCAAACCCTAAATTGCTGGCACGAAAAAATGGCTCATCAAAATAAACAACAGGTAAAAGAGGTGTTAAAGTCGTATGGCCAAGAGATTACAGATGAACTTGATGTGGTATGTGAACCTTGCATTTTAGGTAAACAGACAAGAAGCTCCTTCAAAGACAGCAACACAACAACTTCAAAAACCGGGGAAATAATACACACAGATGTGTGTGGTCCCATGGAAACTCAGTCCATAGGTGGATCTAAATATTTCTTGCTTCTAAAGGATGATTATTCACATTTCCGGTTTGTCTACTTCTTAAAAAGTAAAAGTTGGAGAAAAATTGAAGACGTTTGCAGCCTGGTTTAGAAATCAGAAGGGTCAGATGTTTAAAATCCTTCGTACAGATTGCGGAACAGAGTTTGTTAACAATGATGTCAAACAGCTGTTATCCAATTTAGGAATTGTTCATGAGAGAAGCGTGCCATACTGTCCAGAACAGTCCGGAAGGATAGAACGGGAGATGCGCACAATACAGTAGAATCCCGCTGGAACGACCCCTCACTGTTCCCGAAAAAACGGTCGTACTTACAGAAGGGTCGTTCCAGAGAATTTGGGCAATTTTTGGCCAATTTCCCCCCCCCCCCCCCCCCCCCCCCCCAACCCCCGGCCGTTTCATGGAAAGAACCGTCCTTTATTTGGGCAGCTTTAAAATAACATCGTGCTAACGTTATGTAACGTGGGTAGTTTATTTTTTATCCATTTATTGCCCCCCCCCCCCTTTCCCACTCTTTCGGCGTCACCATTTGTCCCGCCGCGCCGGACACGTCTCTCGGCGCTAGGCGAGCTAACGGGCGGCGGACATAATAACCAACCGACGTGAGAAGGGAAGCGGACGTCAGAGTATTTTCCCTGGGTTTTAAAAGTGTGACAGCTGAGGTTGTTATAAATAAGGGTCGGGCCAAAAAGCTATTTTACATGGTACGTAACTGGGTGGTTTGAAATATAGAGCGGCCGAGTTTTCGTACGTCGCGCCCCTCAAATTTTTCAGTTGCACATTGCGGCCTTGCTTCTGTACTGCATTCACAATTTCTTCTCTCTGTTTGAGAATCGTGAAGAGAGTAGACTTCGGAATGTTGTATTGCTGCGCTATCTTAGTCTTGGAAATTGTTTTCTTATCCACTTGCTGGATGATCTCATATTTTTTCATTAGCGAAAGTGTATTTCGCTTGGCACTCATTTTCACAAATGCGAAACGAAAATCCCTAAAAAAAAAAAAAATCAAAATCCGTGTAAAACTGCGTGTGTCGTCAACGATCATTCATAGAATCAAGCCAATAATTTTACCAAATCAAAATCCAAAAACAAATGCGTGTGTCGTCAACAATATACAAAATTCACAAAATCAAACCACTAACCAAATCGGCGTCCAAGAAACAAAGCGTAATAAGTCGTCAACAATAATACAAACCAAGAAATATCCGAATCAACAAGCAAAAGAAGCATATCCACCAGCGAGCAAGATCACACTAACAAGCCACAAGACAAAGACACGGGATCGAGACGGCAACAGAAATGCGCATGCGCACCACTGTTTACCGTTATCGCTAGGGTGGCCAGTCTGGACTCTGGAGGGGTGGTATCTATTTTTAGCCATGCGTGCGCCTGTCAACAGTACAGCGCTCGCCAAGAAAAACGTGACGCGCAGCGCCGTACATAGTGTGTAGCGCACTTGTTTTTCATCCGATTTTACTCATTTTTTTTCTAATTTTTTCATGGTTCCTCGAAAACTGGTCGTTCTTACGGAATGGTCGTTCCAGAGGGGGGTCGTTCGGGAGGGATTCTACTGTAGTTGAGTCAGCCAGGACTATGATGATAGCTAAGAAATTGGGAAAACATCTGTGGGCAGAAGCAGTAAACTCCGCTGTCTATGTGATAAATAGAACCGGTACTAGTACAGTTGCAGGCAAAACACCCTATCAATTGTGGGAGGGTAAGAACTATGACATAACATTGTTGAAAGTTTTTGGATCAGAAGCATACATCCATGTGGCTGATCAGACCCGTAAGAAGTGGGATGCAAAATCCAAGAAAGGCATATTTGTTGGCTATAGCGAAACATCAAAAGGATTCCGTATTTTCCTACCAAAAGAAAACAGGGTGACAGTGAGCTGCAACGTAAAATTCTCAAATGTGAGAGATTGCAGGGAACCATTACAAACAAGCTCTGGACCTTTGAAAAATGGTGAAAGAGAACACTTGTTAGGATTTCCTAATCATCATGAAGAAAAGCCACATGGTGAAATAACCATACCAGGTGCGCTGACACAGAAAGATATAGAGGATAATGAAAAGGAAGATTTTCTTGGTTTTCCTAACCTTCAGGAAGAAGAATTCCCTGATACAGACATACCAAGAAAGCCAACGCCGGAAAAACCTAGAACTGAAAACATTAATTGGGAGAAGCGTGAAAGTGTTGAAGAAAGGGGTTCATTGGAGGCCAGATGTTTAAGAGATAGGAACAAGTTGCGTAAACCGAAGAGATTTGATTATGATTTCAATTTGTTGTGCATGAGCGAACCTGATGATCCCAACACATATGAAGAAGCCATAAACAGTGTAGAGTCAGAAAATTGGAAAACTGCAATGAAAACAGAGTTGGAAAATTTAAAGGAAAACAATACATGGATTGAAGTGAAAAGGCCGACAGATGTAAATCTTATAGAGACAAAATGGGTATTTAAAATAAAAAGGGATGATAGAAGCGACCCACCAACAGTGTTCAAGGCCAGACTTGTTGCTAGAGGGTTTCAGCAACAGGAATATTTTGATTCATCTGATGTATATGCCCCTGTGGCAAGACTTTCGACAATGCGGGTGCTTGTAGCTATGGCAAATCATAAGGGCATGCCCATTCATCAAATGGATGTAGCAGGAGCTTTCCTTTACGGAGACATAGAAGAAACTGTCTATTTATCAGTGCCCAAAGGTGTAACAGTGGAAGAAGGTAATGTACTACAATTAAACAAATCCTTGTATGGCTTAAAGAAGTCACCTAAATACTGGAATTCAAAGATCAACAAAGTTATGGAGAAGGAAGGATTCACCAGGTCTACAAGTGACTTCTGTCTGTACTACAAGAAAGATGAATCAAGTGGCCTGTATATTCTCCTGTATGTGGATGACGTGTTATTAGTGGGTACAGATGAAAAGGGGATAGAAGCAATTAAAAACACATTATGCACATATTTTAAAATGAAGGATCTGGGGACGGTTTCAACATACCTAGGAATCAAGATTGAACATAACCTGTCGACTGGAAGAACCACGCTGAATCAGACCTCATACCTTACAAGTGTCTTACGTAAGTTTGGAATGACAGAATGTAAGCCCGTGGGAACACCTATAGATCCAAACCAAAAGGTCAGTCTTCATAATACTGAGAGAAGTGAGAGAAACATTGAACTTAGGTGCAGGCAGCTCATTGGTTGCTTAATGTATGCAGTGTCAGGTACAAGACCAGATATTTGTTGGGCGGTAAGTTTCTTAAGCCGCTACCAAGAACTAGCAAATGAAGAACTGATGCCAGCCCTGAAGAGAATACTCCGCTATATTAAGGGGACAATTAATTTGAGTCTGACATACAGGAAAGGACAAAGTAAATTGCAAGGCTACGTCGATGCAGACTGGGCAGGGGATCTTGAAGATCGGAAGTCAACATCAGGATATGTGTTCCAGTTGGGAAAATCCACAGTGGTGTGGTCGTCTAAGAAGCAGACTTCTGTGGCTCTATCAACGACAGAAGCTGAGTATGTAGCTCTGAGTGCCGCAGTAGCAGAAGCATGCTGGTTGAAGAAGCTGACCCTGGAGCTAAATTTATCTCAGCAGTGTGGGGAACCAACAGCTATTTTTGAAGATAACCAATCAGCTATCAGAGCTGCATCAAACATTGAAAACAAGCGACTGAAACACATGGATGTTCGCCATCACTTTGTTAAAGAGAAAGTGAATGATGGGACAGTAGTGTTGTGTTATGTGTCTAGTGAAGATCAAATAGCTGACATTTTCACAAAGGCTCTTAGTAAGCCTACTTTTGAGAGGCTCAGAAAACAAATGGGACTAGAGTAGTCATATGTGTAAAGTTTGATGAGTTACTTGGTTGATTTAATTGAGGGAGGGTGTTGAAAATAATTAAATCAACGAGAATATGTGAACTCAGAAGTTGGTAGTATTGTTTTTTTTTTTGTAGTGTTTACTGTTGTCGAGGCTGTATCTGTGAGTAATCTAAAATGTATTTACATATTGTCTTAATGTGGTAAATCTGGTTGAGAATAAAAAGGAAGTGGGCTAAAAGTGTTTATTTACAACAATTTCAAATCTAATTATAACATATGCGATATGCCTAGTAAAAAAATTTTCACACTTCACAAAGGAGTCCAAGAAAAATTTATCTAAAATAAAGTAAAATAAAAAAGAGGGATATACATGAAACCTAAACAAGGAGGTGTAAAATGAAGGAAAACCAAATAAACTGACGATGCATTTCCTTAAACCAGAAAAATTTTAAGTTAGAAAATAGTGTTGTTTATATATCTGATTATATACATAAAATAGGGTATTATTTTTAATTTTTAATCCTAATCACTTATTTGTTGAACATAAAAACATCGTTTAAATAATGTTACAAAATAAAAATCAAAATTTCTCAATAAATCTGGTTACTTTCACATATGCTAGCTTTTTTCAATATTTTATTTTTTAAATAAGTCACATATGGTGTAAGGATATCTATTGGTATCAAATCATTAAAACATATATGTATATACAATTTGAAATGTCAAATTGAACATCAAATTATTCATGACTATCAAATATTTTTCGAGTACTTGGAGAACCCTACATATTGTAGACCTACATAAGTGTCTGCTGATATAAATTTACAATGATTTCTTAGTAACAGTTGATGAATTACCTATAAGAAACTTAGGTGTTCTGCTTTCTTGTGTTTTATTTTAAACTCTTTGCAAGCCTTTTTTGGTTACATGGGTCATAAATTGTTAGAATTGTTGCACGTGAAATTGAGAGCTGACGTTATGAATGTTGAGGTAGTATCTGACAACACAACCAATCCCTTCCGAGTAAACGAACAGGAGAAGTAATTCCAATTGCTTCCTAAAAGTGTGCTAAGAATAAGAAATGTGTAGAGCTTTAGAAATCAACTCATTATTGCAAAATTACTGAAATTTATAACATCATTTTTGGCTTTTAATAGTTTTAAAGAAATGTTATATGTACATAAGTGTGTGTCAGTTTCTTTATTGCTCATTAAAGTGTATTTGTGAGGGTTTAAAAATGGGTACACCGATTTTTTTCAAAGTGACATTTAGAAAGAAAAAAATTGGATTTTTAAACATTTTTATATTATTGGCACATAAATCAAATATTTTCCATTTGTTGTATGCAATAAAAATTTAGGAACGTAGCTTGAAATGGCAAATGGTACAACAAAATCAGTACATGCTAGTTCAGAAATTTGCGTGTAAAGCTGATAGGTGATAGGGTAAATGATGTGCATGAAAATGTCACTTTTATCGCTTCTTCACTCATGAGCTTCAAAAGTAACTACTAGTAACTCCCGATAGAAGAGCCTCTCAAAGTCACTATCGACCAAAATAATTTCACAACAGTTTAGAGCAAAGGTCGCTCTGTGATGACACACGAGACTCGCATTCCGGATTACTTGTGCTTGAGTCCCAGTGCAGCTATTCTCATGAGGGTGTACCAAAACTTCCACATCAAACGTAAATGCTCTGATAATAACCTCAATATACCTGATTTTTTATGTGTTTTTTCGTCTCAAATGAAAATTTCTCTGTCGGTGGGACATAAAATTTCACAAGAAAAATTTTAAAAATTAATAAGCAGCATTAGAACCATAATAATACTGTCTTGTCTGAGATGTATTTATCTCGTTTATATACGCAGAATCACTTTTGAGTAAGGTAATCATTCCAGGGGACTTAATATTGAATATGATAGTGTCATGGGAGCAAGTGGGAACTGCAATGTGCAGAGGTTGGCAAGGACCGGAAGTGGGGAAGTTGTGGTTCTTGTTGTAATGCGGTATGGCAGAGAATGGTGAGAAAGAGAGAATAAAGGAATCTTACAATCATAATAAAGCTGTTATTATAAAATACTATAACATGGCGCAGTCGGTAAATTAACATCATCATGGACACGTTGGTGAAGCCTATCAAGAAGCTTCGACGTGACGGGGATGTTGCCAGCAACTGGCTACAATGGAAGAAGAAATTCAAATACTACCACGAGGCAATCGGCGGGGAGAATCTTTCGGCAAACAGACAAATAGCTCTTTTTATCAATTCCATGGGCTATGATGCTGACGATATTTATGAAAGTTTTCAATTTGTCGACGGTGAAGTACGTGATTTACCTACAGTGCTAACTAAGTTCGATACTTATTTTCTACCTAGACGTAACCTCACGTTTGAGCGTCATGTTTTCTTTACGTGCTCGCAACAAGAAGGCCAGTCATTTGATGGTTATGTTGCGGAGTTGCGGAAGAAATCTGCAACTTGTGAGTTTGGCCCAATGCAAGATGATCTCATAAAGGACCGTATTGTGTGCGGCATTCGGGATAACAATTTGCATCAGCGTCTACTGAAAGAACACAACCTCACACTGGTTCAAGCAATTGATGCGGGCAGAACTACAGAAGTGACAACGAAGCGCCTTGCGAAGTTTCAAGATGAGCCAGCAGCAGTACAAGAAGTCACGCTTCATCGGAAAACGTCATATACACTCCAGCGTGGTAAGAAGGATGATTCAGCACGTCAAAATGCTAACAACGATCAGTGGCGATTTCAGTGCGACCGGTGTGGTAAAAAACATGAGTGTCGGGCATGTCCAGCTTATGGTGTAAAGTGTGATTCATGCGGCGGCAATAATCACTTTGCTAGGATGTGCCGCTCGAAGAAAAAGGTGAGGGAAGTGCTTCGTGTAAGTTCTGCATCATCCTCATCATCATCGGAAGACGATATGATTGTTGCTGAGGTTAAGTGTACAAAACCGGTATCCTCTACATCTTCAACACGTAAGTCAGTGGATTTGTGTGTTGAGTCTGTATCCCATGCCAGATCTGAATCGGAATGGACAGCAAAGGTGGAGGTAACGAATAACCATTTCATTAACTTCAAGTTGGACACTGGTGCCCAGACCAATTTAATTCCGCAGGACATGTTCGAACGGTTGAGAATTAGTCATAAACATTTGCTTTCCTCAAATGTGAGATTGGTTAACTATCTAGGAGATAAGATACCTTTTCATGGCAGGTGTTATCTGAAGTGTACCTATAATGGTAGGGTTAGGGTGTTGGAATTTTATGTGGTTGAAAAAAAACATACATCTCCCATTCTAGGATTATCAGCATGTGTTATGTTAGACTTGGTACGGAAAGTTGATTCTGTTGAAGCAAAAGCTAAGGATGCAGGGCTCACAGACCTAGTTGCTAACTATCCTCAGTGTTTTCGAGGCATAGGAGTACTACCTGGAGCTTACAAGATGGTGCTCAAAAGTGATGCAACACCTGTCATCCATGCACCTCGTAAAGTTCCAGTAGCACTGAGAGAACCCCTAAAGAAAGAATTGGATAGATTAGTCAAGGAAAATATTGTTTCTAAAGTCGATGGGCCCACAGAATGGGTCAATTCTCTTGTTATTGTGCACAAACGTGACAATAGTATTCAAATTTGTTTGGACCCACAGGATTTGAATAAGGTTTTGATGAGGGAACATTTCCCTTTACCGACGCTGGAGCAGGTTACATCCCAGATGGCAGGCGCAAGGTTTTTTAGTGTTCTGGATGCCTCACAGGGATTTTGGCAAGTGCAGCTGAGTCAGGACAGCACAGACTACTGCACTTTTAATACACCATGGGGCAGGTACAAATTTTTGCGCATGCCTTATGGTATATGTTCTGCTCCAGAGGTCTTTCATCGCAGGTTTGGGGAAGTCTTTGAAGGGCTGCCTGGGGTACTCACATATGTTGACGATATTATATGTTGGGGCAGTACGGAACAGGAGCACCATCAGAGACTTACTGCACTGATGGAAAGAGCAGCCAAATGTGGGGTAAAGTTCAACAGCAATAAATGTAAAATAGGGGTAAAACAGGTTCATTACATGGGACATGTGCTTACAGAGAAAGGTATTGCTCCTGATCATAACAAAATATCAGCTGTTAAAAACATTGATATCCCATCCTGCAGTAAAGATGTGGAACGATTTCTAGGAATGGTAACCTACCTTTCAAAATTTGTTCCCAATCTTTCCGAAGTCACAGCTCCTCTCAGGGTTCTGTTAAAAAAGGACGTGCAGTGGCATTGGGAACAGGAACAGGTTGTCGCTTTTGAAAAACTCAAAGAGCTGTTGTGCAACAGTCCTGTTTTAGCATATTATGATGTTAGTAAGCCAGTTATATTGTCAGTTGATGCATCTCAAAGTGGGTTGGGTGCAGTTTTACTTCAGGAGGGTCATCCCATTGCATATGCATCTAAGTCTCTTACTGTCACTGAAAGACGATATGCTCAAATAGAAAAAGAAATGCTTGCAATAGTTTTCGGAGCAGAGCATTTCCATCACTATATTTATAACAGGCAGGTCACTGTTGAAACAGATCATAAGCCACTGGTAACCATTTTTAAGAAACATTTGGTAGACTGTCCTGCTAGGTTACAAAGAATGCGACTTCGATTGCAACGGTATACCTTAAATGTTGAGTACAAACCAGGTTTACAGATGTTCATACCAGATACCTTATCTCGTGCATGTCAAACTTGTCCAAGCTCGACAGTACGCACAGACTTTGAGCAAGATGTAGAGTTACAAGTTTGCTCTGTGGTTGTGTCTACCAAGATAACAGATGCCAAGTTGTTAGAAATACAGGAGCATACTGGTAAAGACGCTGAACTTCAGACTTTGTCTCGCATCATATCTGAGGGCTGGCCTAGTAGGTATCATCAGGTGCCCCCAGACCTGAAAAAGTTCTGGACGTACAAAGAAGATCTCAGCTGTGCTTATGGTCTTGTTTTAAAAGGCAATGCTATCGTTATTCCAAAGTGTATGAGACAAGAGCTCCTTCATTGTATTCATGCAGCTCATCAAGGTACAGAGAAATGCATACAGCGGGCACGGGGTACTGTTTTCTGGCCGGGTATGACATCCGAGATTGTCCATCTCATGACCAATTGTGATGTGTGCAATAAATACCAAAAATCTAAGCGGAAGCAGCCACTTCTTCCTCACCCAGTGCCTGATCATCCATGGCAAAAAGTAGGAATTGATGTCTTTTTTTTACATGATAAGCCATATTTGCTGGTAGTGGATTACTATTCCAAATGGGTCGAGCTGAAAAAACTTCGGAGACAAACCAGTAGCTGTATTATCAAATATTTGAAAACCCTGTTTGCGAGATTTGGTATTCCAGCAGTGGTCATGTCCGATGGTGGCAGTAATTTCACCTCTGGAGAATTTCAAACGTTTGCTAGGGACTGGAACTTCCAACATGTCACTTCTAGTCCCCATTACCCACAATCTAATGGCATGTCAGAGCGCTACATCCAAACTATGAAAAAAACCCTTAAGAAGGCCACAGAGGTTAAGAAGGATTTCGAGTTGGTTCTTCTAGAGATTCGTAACACTCCAACTGCAAGTGGGTTTTCTCCAGCTCAGTTGCTGATGGGGAGGCGGCTTAGGTCAATAATTCCGGTTGTACCAGCTCTCTTGAACCCCTTGCTACCTGATCACACTGCTGTTCGTAAGGCTTTAATTGATAATCAGACACAACAGAAACATTACTATGATAGACAGGCAAGTAGCCAAGAAGACAAACCAATGTCAGGTGCTGTTAGAGTACAAACATCCAAAGGGTGGGTACAGGGTGCCACAATTATCAGACCAGCTGATCGTCCAAGATCATACGTGGTCAAAATGCCCACTGGTAAAATTGTGGAGCGGTCAGCAAATGTGCTGCGCCCCGATAGGTCCAATGGTCAGCAAGGTGTGTTAAATGACGATTCAGATATAGGATATCTTGAGGAAAAAAAGTCACAGGTTACTAACCCCACTAGCCATGATAACAATGACTCTAGCGTGACTGAGAATTTGTTCACAGATGGTTTTCGAGGTTTTACCAAACAGGAGTGTCGGGAATGTGAGGGTTGACAATGCTGCTACAATAGAAAAGGGAGACAGCTTAGGGAGCAACATGCTTACCAGTGAGAATGAACCCATACTAAAAACAAGATATGGCAGATCCATTAGACCATCCAAGTGGTATAGCAGTGCTGATTTTGTGCAATGTTAATTGGTAATTCTGTTTTGTTTTGATAATGAAACAGTTACTGTTGTATAAATACTTGACTATGCAAAATGACAGAAATTGTAACTTGTATTTTAATTAAGTGATATTGTTTGGACATTGTCAACAAGTGATGCAGTGTATTTTATTGTTAATGAAAAAAGGAGATGTCATGGGAGCAAGTGGGAACTGCAATGTGCAGAGGTTGGCAAGGACCGGAAGTGGGGAAGTTGTGGTTGTTGTTGTAATGCGGTATGGCAGAGAATGGTGAGAAAGAGAGAATAAAGGAATCTTACAATCATAATGAAGCTGTTATTATAAAATACTATAACAGATAGTATGTATGTACAGCTCTTTTTGTGTTTATTAATTCATGCTAAGGTACACTTTGGCAGGAGCCAGATGTTTGCTATTCTTCCTTTGGATGAATACTGTAAAATAATTCTTTAACTATACTTTTACCGAAATATAAGTGGCAGCAGATTTTCCATCAGTGTTATTTTAATTTATTCTAACATATGTTTTTATGTCTTCCTTTTTTCTTCCAGTTTATTTTAATAATATATTTAGTAAAAGATTACAGACTATGAGTTGCTGTATTCATACGTTTATATTAAAATTGTTTTTTCTGTGTAGCCTATCCATATTGAGCATTAGTTATACAGTTTTGATCCATGTAAATTTTTGCTTCATTTTTTGTTAAAATTCAAGTTTGAATATAACTTCTCTTGACATGGTGGAGATTCAAATCCACTAAACTTTTACTGCAATCTTACTTCAAGACCACTTATGGTGCATAAATTGAAAGAAAATTCATCGTAACAATGTGTTCAATAAGTGTCATAAAAACAGAAAATATATGCATAGTATTACATTTTATCAATATCTTGATGAAATGTGCAGACTTTGTAAACTTATCCAGTCTAATACATACTTTAAGAATGGTAAAGAAACACAAAATATATTTTTTACTGATACCAAAAATATCAAACATTTGTACGTACATATGTACATTTTTACAATAATTTTACAGTGCACTAATACACTGAGGTTTGAACTGAGGTGTGGTTCAGCTTGTTAAACAGTTGTGATATTAGATGTGCGTAGTTCCCTGGAGGTGGACCCACAACTCTCGAGAGCCTTCCTGCCTGCGGAGCCCTACAACTCCAACAAACACATCGAAGATGTCGTCGTGTTCAGCACCAACACCAGCTGTAAGAACTTCACTGTCAGCATTAAGGTATCGAAACTTTGTTTAGTGATGTTGGTTTTTCTGTGCAAGCTAGAGTAACATATTCGTAACTTCTTATGTCCACACATCAGCGCATTACAAAAAGGGCCATAGGCCTGCCAAGTTTCTTGGGACCTAGGATCACTTCAGCTCAAGTCACATATTCTGAAAGCTCATAAAGATAAGAATATTTTTCCCTTATTTGTTGCCTGTCTGATGATTATAGAGACTTGGAACATTGATATGTTTAGCACTAATTTATTAATATCAGGGAGTTTAGCAAGGGAGTGTGTCCTCAGGACAAGTTTAATAGAGCACTTTAGGGGACACACAGTTCCGACATTAGAATCTAGCTCCGGGCATTATGTTGCCCACATGAGTTCTAGTTTCAGTTCCCCTGTGTTGTCACACAAAGACCTGATCCAGTCTCTGCATTTGGCATGCTAAGATATGTAATTATTGTGGGCTCTATGGCATTCCACATGCCACAATCCAAACATGTTCATCCTCGTGGTAAATGAACAAAACGTCCTTTAGGATTCACCAACTTTATTTCACTCATTATGGTTAATGTGGATACAGCTTACCCAATTACATCTAAAGCAGCTGACAGCCCCCAACAACTCAAAGCCGCAGATAAAGAGAGAGAGACCAGACATATGTCTGCTCTCTTTGGCAGGTGGGAAGCTGTCCAGAAGGGTGGCAGCGTCGGAACGCATGGGTTTGGAGTGCTCGCTACCTGCAAAGTGATTGTTAGACCGGTTTAAAAATGTGCTGCAGGTTTTAAAGAAACTATACATGGCTGATATCAAAAATATAAATTACATTTAAACTAACTATAAACAGAAGCACAGTTCTAAAAATTAAAACAGCCTCGGAAATCCTCGGACACGATCGGAGATGTTCGGTTTGTCAGCGACGTAATTACAAATTAAACATACTCAAGTCCCACTTGGTTATTAAAGAGTCTACTGAAAAAAATAAATCACTCTAGGGAGGAAAAGGCAACATTACAATTCTTATTTACATTTTTAAGGGGAACAATGCTCTTAGTGGCCGAATGGCCAGGGTGTACTTTATGGCTGTGATCGTTCCATTGGCCCGTGCACACACTACACATTTGAGGAAATGTGAAGTTAGGGGTGCTCAGCTGCATTGGGCTATTAAAGGACGAAGTTCTGGTAAACATTACTATGTTATTTCCGCAATAAAACTAGTAGCTCTTTGTAGGTACTGCAAATAATTTATAGCATTAAAACATAATTATGAATTGTGGAGCTCCTACTACTAATTAGTTCCTGGGGTAGAGTAGATCCACGTGCCCTTCTCCCAGGACAGGCCAACAGTTATTTCCCAATCCCCTGGCAATCTTACACAAATTTATGAGCATTAAGTCAACGTAGAACACAAACTGATCCTCCTTTTGAAGTGAGCAGAATATCATAGAAACCTACCTTTGCTATTTTCATGATCACTTCAGCTTTACCTTTACCATTTCTTTACCTTTACCATTTTCAAGATCACTTTAGCTAAGAATTAAAGTGGCTATACATATTTTATTATTGGTATAATTTTTTTTTAATTAGACCTGCTAAAAGTGTATTAGCAAACCAATTGGTTAGCAAAATAATTATTCTATGACTTTTAGCAAATGTTTCTTTGTGTTAGCTTTTCATAAGGATAGACTGGATATAACATTGCAACTTTTTACTACTCAACGCTTCTACATCATGTAAACATAACAGCACACTACTGATTGAGTGGGAAATGTCTGGCCTTGTGCAGACTGCTAGATACATCAGACATCCTATTAAGTTCTGAAAAGGTATGCTAGGGTTTTTCAAGTTGACACCACCTGTTAGGAGTGTCAGGTCCTTCTCCATTGGAGTTCCTGCTGGCTTGCACTCCTCCATTCCAATTTTTTTCAAAAGTTCCCTAATTTAGTGTTCTTGACTTATTTGAATAGTCCCCGTGCTTCTGTCCCTGCTGACATTCATCATTCATCCCAAGGCAGTGCTTCACATCACCCAGATCTTTCATCTTGAAAGTGGTCATCAGTTCTGTTTTTAGGTTTTCCTTTTCAGATTTTTTTGAAGACAAGATAAGGAAGTCATCGACATACAAAGCAACAATTAAATAGTTCTTGTTTGATGTCCTGTAATACATACATGGTTCATGCAAGCTTTGTTTCAAGCCTAAACCAAGGAGTACTTCATAAATTTTCTTGTTCCACGCCCTAGCTGCTTGTTTCAACCCGTACACGGCTTTCCTTGAAAGACAAACTTTTGTTTTCATTTCCTTGTGACACAAAATATTCTGGTTGGGACATGTATACTTTTTCCTCTAGCTCACCATTCAGAAAAGCCGTAGATACATCAAGATGGTCAATATCAAGGTCAAGTTGTGCCGCTACTCCAAGCAACATCCTGATCGTAGCATATCTGACTACTGGTGCAAATGTCTCATCATAGTCAATTCCATGTTGCTGATTGTATCCTTTTGCTACCAGGCGTGCCTTGAATCTGTTTGTAGTTCCGTCAGGTTCCCTCTTCACTTTAAATACCCACTTACATCCGATGACCTTTTGGTTGTCAGGTTTGTTCACTAATTCCCATGCGTTGTTATCCAGTAACGACTTGAGTTCATTATTCATAGCAGCTAGCCATTCTTTCCTGAATTCCCCATTCAAAGCTTCTTCTACATTCCTGGGTTCAGGTATATTCTCTTTCTTGCTCGACATTGCCTGATACATGATGTGATCTGGAAAATGTTTCTTTTGCCTGTATCGAACAGTATGTCTTGGTTCCATTTCTTTTGGGCATTCATTCTCTAGGTTTGATGAATTTTTTTGCACATTTTCTGTTTCTGCAGGGTTATCCCAGCCTAGGAAGTCACTATCTGCATCAGATGAGTCCCCTGTTTCAAGTTTATGCTCATAAACTTCATCATTTTTCACGATAGGGATGCTGCTTTTATTTGTTTGCAGTGGGATGAATTCAGATGTGCTGGTTTCATCCTGATGGTCCATGGTATTGTCTTTCCTTCCATAGTAACTTGAATGCTCTAGGAATTCAACATCTCTCGCTTTTATCACCCGTGATGGCTTCCCAGGGTCAAGAAGGCGGTATCCTTTTGATAGAGCCACGATTATATGGTAATGCGCGATAAAACAAAATAACACCGAAAACCGCTTGAAAACACGAAATAAAACGAAATTGTGCGAAATCCGCGATATGTCACGAAAGTTCGTCTATCCTGATTATTTACGTTTTTTTTTTTTTTCCATTCTGTAAGGACAATTCACTACCTTCAGCACAATCAAATATTTCTTACAGTAACTAGCAGCCATATATATTATATGCGACAGTGATTTATTATAGATTTTAAAATGAAGTCTCGGAATTAACGTAATATTTTCTTTAAACGGTAATCTTGTGTACCATAATAATTTAAGATGTTGATAACTATGATACAATGGCCGCCGTTCACTTTCTATAAATACAAAAATAACAAACGTCCAAAATATGTTTTTCTAAGATTACGTTTTTAATCATTAAAATATTACACACTAAAGCGCATTGCTTTTACTGTTTATTTAAAATAAAGTACGTAGGCTACAAAAATAAAATTAACCCTGCTTAACGTAACGAATGTAAATAATAAATAGTACATGTTTATGTCGGTATTAATTTTCACGTACGTATGTTGGTATTCGGTATGCGTTTGTATTCGCATCTATTCTCCATTGTTTTGATCTTTCCAGCACGGCAAATTTTTGCGTATTGAGAGGTTAAATTCTTCCTATGTGATTAAAATTTTTTTGATAATGCCTAAAACTAAGGTTTCTGCCAGTGACCGATCGAAAGAATTTTCCAGTGAAAGATTTTATATCAGTGATAAAATTTTAATGTGCAAATTCTGTAACTGCAGGCTAGACTACGAGAGACGCGATACGCTTGTGAAACATGTCGCGAGTGAGAAACATAAGCGTTTGAGGCAAAACTCATCTGTTAAACGACATCCTTGTCTAAGAGTCTTTAATGCCATTAATTTGCGGTTCAACCCAAGAAATGTGAGTAGGGTTAGCATAGAAGATGCAAACCTACAGAAGTCTCTGCATAACTTGCCTTCTGTTTCCCATATTCCCATTGATACATTCATACATTGCTATGTTGCTTTCAAAAAAATAATTGAGGATGAACTTTCATTGACAGAAACAAGCCAAATTGATGTTGCAAAGGTACTTTGCTCCCTTAAAGGGGACTACAGTGAATTTGCTCAAGCCAGTTTAAGGGCAATCTGGTTCCCAACATCAAATGTTGATGCAAAACGTTCATTTTCCAGGTACTCACTGGTAGTTAGTGACAGAAGACAACGTCTCACTCCAGAAAATGCAGAAAATTTAACTATGATAGCATTTCAATAAAACCGTCTTAATAGTAACTTTGGAAGTGCTTAATTGTGTAATTTTGTAGTGTATGTGATTCTAATTAAGTCGTGAAATTTTTAGTAGTTATTTAAAAGTTTGAATTTATGAATTTGCAAATGAACTTAATTATCTATGAATTTGCAAATGAACTTAATTGTAATTAGATCATGAGGTTTTAGTGTTTATTAATATTTGTTTTAATAAATTTGCATGTCGTACAGAAAAGCAAGAAAATTTTGCCGTGGGTATTTTGAGCAAAAAAATAAAACCATATAACACTGAAATCTTTATTTCTTTACACCGAAATTTGTCTTAAAATAACACCACAAAATCTTGACTCTACCTTTTGAATATTCACAGTAGCCAATAAAAACCAGTTCTCTGCTTTTGGCATCCCACTTTGTTCGCTTCTCCTTGGGCACGTGCATATATGCTCTGCATCCAAACACACGCAGGTGACTAAGGTCCACTTTCTTCCCTGTCCACAACTCTTCTGGTATGGAGCTAATCACTGAAGCATGAGGTGATCGGTTTTTCAGATATACCGCTGTTTTGCAAGCTTCAGCCCAAAGTTCCTTGGGGCAGTTGGCATCCTGCATCATGCTACGAGCCTTTTCACAAATTGATCTGTTGGCACGTTCTGCCACCCCATTCTGCTCTGGCGAATATGGAACTGTGGTCTGATGTCTGATTCCATTTTCTTTCAGAAAATTAGTCAAATTGTTGTTTATATATTCTCGTCCATTGTCAGTTCTTAGTATCTTGATTTGGAGCCCAGTTTCCTTCTCCACTTGCAGCTTAAACTCCACAAATTTATCCTTCACTTGGGATTAGTTTTTTAGAAAATATACAAATATTTTCCGAGAGAAATCGTCAACAAATATCAGCATGTATTTTGCTCCACTGCAGGGCTCCTCACTCATGGGGCCACATAGGTCACTATGAATTAACTCAAGTTTCTGAGAGCTTTTTCTAGCTAGGTTACTTCGGAATGGTTTTCTGCACTGTTTACCTTCAATACAAGGTATACATGGCTCAACTCCTCACCCAGAGATCTTGATACCAGTTGCCAAACCATCTTTTAGTTCATGCATACCTTTTCAATTGAGGTGACCCAGTCTACGATGCCATATTTCATGTGTATCGGATACAATTACCATTGCATTTTGGCATTCAGATTCATGTTTTTGGGCCATAGGGATACACTCATCTAGTCTGTATAGCCCTCCCACATTTGTAGCACTTAATTTGACATTCCCTTGGATCTTACAATTGTTACTGTGGTATATTTCACACCCCTTTTGCGAAAAAAACTACAATCAGGTCCTTCTCTACCATCTTTGATACAGATAACAGATTTGTGGATAACTGCGGTACAAGCATAGCATGTTGGATTATTCTTTTTGTGTTATTTATACTAATTGCAATATCACCAGTGCCGAGAACATGAACCCTTTCGTTGTTTGCTACAGATATTTCCAGATTATCCTTTTGTTTAAAATTGCTTAACCATGTCTTCTTATTAGTCACGTGACCTGTGCTCCAGAATCTATGTACCATGCATTCTCCACTGTACTCACCCCCAGCGCTGTAAACAGAAGAGGTACCTCTGACCTGAATGGTGGTGCAGTGCTGTTGTCATCCTTCACATAGTTGGCCTGATTTGGACAGTTCATTTTTATGTGGCCAAATCTGTTGCACCCATAACAGCGAATTTTACTTCTGGCACCCTTTGCTGTAAATTTTTCTTTTTCCTTGGATACAAGGACTGCTTCTGCATTACCTCCGTGGCCACTGCTTCTTCTGAGGTCCTCTTGAAGCAGTTTCATGCGAACCAACTCTGAAGTAACCTCAATCCCTGAATTTTCTAAAGCCATTCTTAATGGTCTGAATTCCTCAGGGAGTCCCCGAAGCATCACTACAGCAACCAATTCATCGCCCAGACCCTTTACTGTGTCTTTTAACTTCTGAGCTGTACCTAAGATTGCAGTGATATAATCTTGCATGCCAAAGTGGTTTTCTAATCTCTGGTCCAATAGATGATCTATTAAGCCAATTCGTCGCTCCAAACCTTTGTCTTCAAAAACTTTTGCTAGCTCATTCCATGCATCTTTGGGTTTTTCAGCATTTCTTACATATGGGTACAGGTGGGGTTCCACATGTAAGCAGATCAAAGAAAGGGCCTCCATTTCTTTATCCTGGTCAGGTTTTTGTGTTGTCTCATATGCTTCCCCAGTTGCATATGTCCATAACTTTTCACGCATTAACAACATTTTCATGCCAAATTTCCAGTCGTTATAGTCGTCTATGCCGTTTAGTTTGTTTACAATCGGCATATTTCCGCTGCGAGTTTGCAAACTATTTCGATGCATCATGACGCAACAAACGTATGCTAGATATGTGCCGAAGAGAGAAAAACTACAGAACACTGGTGTAAATAATAACTCTATTTGTTATTAGTTTTTCGCGCACACATGTTGTACATAACCGCACTCCCACATGTTCACGATTAACAATCTCGTGCGTCACATGCCCTCGTGAGTTTCTTCACTTGTATTCACAAAACATTATTCCCGATTTATGCCCATTTTTGCGCATGTCCTGGGCCCATAACCTGTTAGATTTTCATAAGGATAGACTGGATATAACATTGCAACTTTTTACTACACAACGCTTCTACATCATGTAAACATAACAGCACACTACTGTTCCCACTTCCGGTGCAGTTTTGCCAACTGCTGCTTGATAACAAAAACAACACTTTGATCAGTTCTAAATAATTTTGCTACAACCTTAAAAATTTGGCAGAGTAAATTTGGTTAAATTATTTGTTGCAATGGGTTATTTTGGTTAAGTAATGCTAATTGGTACAGCTAATGAGGTTGGAACACCTCTAAGTGCAAGGCTCTAAACTGGCATGCAGTCTTTTATAATGCATTAGAGCCTAAATTGAACATTTTGCTAAGTCGAATATCTTAAGAAAATTTAAATTTAAGTTGCTGTTCAATGTATCCTGTATGTACCGTATTAGTAAGTTTTAAGGTAAAGAAGTCTGAAGGAACAGTTTTGGCCATGTTGAATAGCTTATAATACTTGTAATATTGAAATTACCATTTCTTAATTGACTGTTGTGTATGCTCTTGGTTTGCAAACAGGGCCTTAGAGGGGCTGCCGAAGGGGGGGGGGGGGGAATCCCGCGGCCCAGAAACCAAGTAAGATGGTTGAGTTTCAAGATTGTTTTTAATGTGTGAGTTTACCCTGATAGGACAAAAATTACAAGTCTGTCTCTCTATTGCTAATAGAAATCATTTAAAACCTTGCAAGTTATGCAGTATGCACAAATCATGTTTACAGTTATTGTACAGTAAAGTTTAAGGTCTTAAATTGTGGGTTTTGAAAAGTTGTACATTATTTAAGGGGAAGGGGGCCTGACAAAATGTTTTGCCCACTGGCCCTTGGTTCTTCCCAACAGCACTGTTTGCAAATATGTAAACATGCAAATAGAAACAGTTGGATCTCAAACACACTGCAGCACAATTTAAGCACCTGGTACATGGAGTCTTAACAGGCTCTCCTATTTATTTATGTTACTCAATGGAAGTAATATGAAATTCGCAGGAACATTTGAGTAATTCAAATGTTAAAAATCATACTAGAACAATGTAAGTAAGAAATAATATTTACATTGTGGTGGACAGAATCATTGTATTTGAAAACAGGCTTGCTCACACCTTTGTTGTGAATTCTTTCAGGAAGGACAAAAAGACTTATCTAAGCCTATAGAAGTGAAACTGGATTACACTTTACATGATGATGTCACCATTAACTCTAGGAAGAAGCGTGGTGCTGCAGAAGGCAAGTAAAAGATGTATGAGTCTCAATTACTCACTGAATCATAAAGCATCATTCAAGTGGGATAATTAATTAAAAGGCTATTTTTTACTGCAAATATCAGTAGATTTATCATGCAAAGTGGTATGACACATTTTTGACTGATCTAGCATGTTTATATAGCTTGTAGTTAAATGGAAGAAACTTCGGAAGTTGTAGGAAAAGGCAATAATGATTAATATCACTTTTTACAGGTTGTAGAAAAAGTACATGTCTAAACTGTTGGAAAAATTTCTTCACTTCTAGACGATGGAAATGTGTTATAAGATCACAGTTCTGGAAACATTATGCTAGAGTGCCTGTCCAACAACTCCGTGGAGGGGCACCTCGCAGAAATTTTTGTTAAGGTAGAACTACTTTTGCTTGTCTGTATAACCTGTGCTCCAATAATGTCACCGACACTGTTGACTGAACTACGAAAGTTGCACAACAAGTTAATGTAAGCGTCACAAAGCTTAGCATCCAAACCATGGCGTAACAAGCTCTGTGGCATACACCTACCCAGTTCATATCTTTTCCATTCGCCCACTCACACATGTAGTGACACAACTCACATTAGGTAGTCTCGGCAAGCACTACATGCTGATTACTACAGTTTACGGCACATATTTGCATTCGGAATGAACCATTTTCAAATACGGGTCTTGCCATCTTGAGCTAAACATGTTTTCCCAAAATCACCATAGGCCATGGCCAATTCCTTCCCCAATTTTCTTCATTGGGATTGTTTCCTGTGTCAATCTGTAATGGCTTCATGGCTTCGCTGTCAACAAGAGGTATAGCTCCAATAAATGAAAAATAAATGAATGCTCATAGATCTGTATCGTTAAAAGTAATTGTTAAGGAACAATCTAACAAAGCCAACTTTTTGTGACACTTTTCTTAAAGTAGCTCTTCGTACACTGCTATAGCTGTCATGATATTACCAGTCAGGTGTTTGCACTCTTGAGGTGTTAAAATAAGCATAAAGTTTTATGTGGCAAGGAATTGGCTTCACCCAGTTAGTGCGAAGCATCTACAGTTAACACCATAGTTGACTAGACATCAGTACCCCAATCTGGTAGGACTTTTCACCTTTAGTTCACGTGAATAATGCACTGATACGACAAGCACTGCCAGGATGTTACCCTCACCTTGACTTAGAAGCAGTCCTCGGTGAAACCTTGATTTGTTATGCAGATTTTTGCAAGGACTGCCCCATGTTGGACCCAAGTCAACCAACATCTGTTATACTGCGGGTGCCGTACGCAAACGAATGTGGACAAGATGGCCTTTGCAGCACGAATCTCAGGCTTCAAGCTGAGCTTGTCAGTACTGCGTAAGTTTCTGAGGCATTTTGTGCTTGTAGTGATATTTAAATTTAGTGTGTTTTGTCTCAAGTTTCATGTCAAGAATTAGGGGCCTTCGAAAGTAGTTTACATATTGGACTCAATTTACAGTTAATGCGAAAATAAGTACTTGGAAATAAAAACAATAATGGTTAAGACAGCAAGTTTTGCATAAATAACTGTTCAAAAATGTGGTATGATAAAAGCATTTAATTTTTATTACAATTATGGATAAATTATTAAATGTCTACTCACATAAATTGTACGAATGAAAGTTATTTAGAGAATATTTTTATAGGTCCTGCGATGCAGATGGTACATAAAAAACCAATTTCCAATAATACAAGCAAGAAAGAGTGCCAAAATATCGGCAGTAACAAAAAGAACCAACCACACAAACAAAAAGTTTTGTTTTGTAGGCTTTTTAAATTTTTGTTTCCTGATATAATAATAATAATATTAAAATAATATTATTATTAAAAAAGAAAATATTCAGCATGTTTTGTTACTGATAGATCTATTTTGTTGGTTTAAGAAAATCAATTTTGTTTAGTTTTGCAGTATAGCAACAATAGACTTTTTTGCCATGTACAAACAAGTTATTTGTTAGTTCAAACCTTTTTAAATGAAGCCTATACTTTATGACATGGACATTCTTTACGTAAATAAAATAAAAGAGCCACATATAGTACATTTGTTTGTAGAACTCTTTTGTAAGCCCAGATTAGTTTATATATTCCTGTCCTTGAGTAACATTATGCCGAATATCGAAATGTGCCAAATGAACTGTATTTCCAAGAACTAGCACAGATTATTTTTGAAAGCTGTTTTCAAAAATGCTCTGTTTAGCGAGGTCAGACCAGGGCCCGGGCATGTCTGTGTCGGCAGGAAGCCCCTGGTGCTGGGCAACCAGAGCACAGTGTCCGTGAAGGTGAGAGTGGAGAGCCTGCTGGACCCAGCCTTCCAGGCCCGTGCCATCCTGGAGGCGCCCCGGTCCGTGTCCCTCGTCAGGATGCCGTCGTCGTGCCGCAAGGTCTCCACTGCAACGCAGCTGCGCGTCGAGTGTGATGTCGGTGACCCTCTGACCTCCAGCGCGGGTCCAGTGAGTACTGACTTCTGGCGAGATAGTTGGACAAGTGTGCGTGGGCGATGCCACTCCTCCAAAATTTGACTAGGTGGTTGTATCCAGTATAGAAAAAAAGGAATATATCCCGTAAGCAGGGACGCAACAACTAAATTTTCAGGGGGGGGGGGGGGGGGGGCAATATACCTTTTTATAAAGAATCATCGATCCCCCTTATTGAAGCAGGGTGTCCGGGGGTCCTCCCCCTGGAAAATTTGTATTTAAAGGTGGAAAATGGTGCTATTTAAGCAGTTTTATTATCTAAAAATTGATAACACAGAATTTTCTTTGCCCCCGTTTGCCCCCACTTCAAGGTTTCAGAGGGGGGGCAAAATACCCTTGGCCCCCCCCTGTTGCGCGCCTGCCGGTAAGCTAATTTTATCACTCCTTTCCTTTCCTAAATATATCCATCCCTATATTTTACAAACCCCGGGAATAGAAACAACATATAACTTTTTTTCCAAATGTAATATTTTTTCGCAGTACTTTTGTAAATAGATTTTGTGTCCCCAACGACCCAAAATATTTTTATTAGCTTCATCCATTTAGAGTAGTACTCTGAAGAACATATGCTAGCTCCTTTCTTTGCCAAGGTCGATGTGGAACTTATGGTAGGAGAAGTAGTTGCCAATGTTTAGTAGTGTGGAACTCTTTTGCATCGCCATGTGATATATTGGGATGTTATCCTGGGTGCAGGTGAGAATGAATGTAAGAAATATTGGAAGTTCTAGCAAAAGGCCTAGCAAAAGGAAATGAATAATGTTTGATATCACTTTGCACAGGATGTAGAAAATGTACCTACATGTCAAAAACTGTTAGAAAACATTCTTCACTTCTAGAGGATGGAAAAGTGTTAAAAAGTTCACAGTTCTGTAAACATTATGCTAGAGTGCCTGTCCAACAACTCCGTGGCGGGGCACTTTGCAGCAATTTTTGTTAAGTTAGAACTACTTTTGCTTGTCTGTGTAACCTGGACTTCCGAAGTTAACTCCAGCTCAGTAGGTGGTCAGAAAATTAATTGGGTTGTGGTAGTCCATCTTTCTTGGTCGACAGATGAAGGTAAATATCAGTTTTGTACGTCTCTATTTAGGCATTGGGAACGCCTCTAACCACATAATTAGACTAGTGGGACTTAACCGTTCTTAAAATAAAAAATTTGGAGGGGGGGAGGGATTGAATTAAAAAGATACTGTATTTACCAGTGTAAACCGCACACAATGTGGTAACGCTGCATAACATGAGTTCCGTCAAGCTCCAAGGTTGGTCACCTGCTGTTGCTTAATGAATGACAAACATCTTGCACATGGTTTGTGAATGTGTGTTTGTGTGATAAAGATGTTGCAATGATTAATGAAGGTTTACTGCAGTTGTGATCATCTACAACTCCTGAAAAAACCTAAAATGATTAAAAATACTCATAAAATGGGAAATTGTGCTGCAGGAAGAAAAAAAATTACAGCGGAAAATCATGTACATTACTGGAGTTAAAAAATAAGATTTGTTTTCGAGTGATGGTGGAATTGCAATCAGAATTTTATTGGTGAGAATTAGTTGGATATGCTTCTTCAGTAATTTGAATTTCTCAATTTATTTTGTTTATAATCTTTGTAACGTAGCATTGATTTGTCATTCGTTGCTGAGATGTTAATGGTGCTTCACTGCTGTAAACAAAACAGCTGCAAGTCAGTAGCCATTTCACATTCATGACACTTTTTTTTTTCATCAGGGAAAACTTGGTATCATTAACAGTTACTCCATAAATAAAAAAATTAATAAATTTAGAAACCTATATTCACATAAAGAATTCTACAGGACATATTGATACTTGATACAATAATAGTACTCTTGCGGCAAGAATAAAGAATGCTGAAAAAATACTGGTAGACATTAACACTAATACCGAGAATGTTACAAGGCGTGTTTTTTACTGTTTTGAAACTAAACAAATTTTTTACTTTTTTTTCTAAACAATTTTATTTTACATGAAAACCTGTACCTTCATCTACTTTTTTTTACATAACTTCCACTAATATTAAGTCACTTATCATGTTGTACAACCAGCTTTTTAATCCCAACTTCATATAAGTCTGCTGCCTGATTTAACAACCATTGATTTAACAACTATTGAGACTTGAGGGAACTCATCAGATATTGAAATCGTAAAAGTCTGTTCTCTTTCACTTTTTCCTAAACTTTCTGCACTAAATTTTTACCAATGAGCATTGACAAGAAGGTCCCACTTTTTTTCTCATCATGAACATTTGTGCGGCCATTTTTTAAACCTCTAACCCATTTCTGTACCATTCCATTGGTCATAATGTTTTCTCCATTCATTTCACTGATCTGATGATGAATTTCAGCTTCTTTCATCCCTTTAGCACTAATAAAATGAAACACAGAGCATATTTTTAACAGTCAAGTGATTGTCAATTCGGCGGAGGCATTTTAAATAAAAACGTAAACACGGTCAAATGTTTCCACAATGGCATCTGTGGCTTGGCAACAGATGTAGGTACACAGCCAGCATGTGCAGAATGCTGACCACAGCACTGGAGTGGCTGAATTTCAAAACAGCCCTGCCACATTTGCGCAGTTGCATCTGCTTGATCTGTCTGACCCTGTTGTGTGACCATGATGTCTGATGTATTTTGTGTAACATCGTGCCACAGTCACTTTGTATGATGCATAAATATTATTTATATTATGCATAATTTTTATCTTAGCTTTACTTGAGAACTTTATACAATATAGTGATAATTTGAATTATGTATTAATGGAATTTTGATACTTTTCTTAAAAAATAAATAAGAATAAAATATAAAATATATATTTGGGTAAAACCTGTTTTATATATATATATTTTTTCATTTTCATTTTAAATGTAACTTAATAGAAAACAAATAAAGTGTTGTCAGGGGGATTGTGGGATAGAACCCTCTCCTTTTTTACAGAAATTATTTCTTATTAAAATAAATAAATATTTATACCCTGGTATATTCACTGCCCCCCTCCTCCTCCTTAGCAAATGTCACGCTTCACCACTACCTATGACGTCAGGTGCTGGTGGTACAGTAGCGTGGAGTGGATCTGTTAGACCATAGCTGGCAAACTTGCAAATTGTAAAATCACGCTTAAATAATCATTGCGAAGCAAACATTTTGGTTATACTTTTTATAATTTTGTCTTGGGCACCATTTTGTTTAATAAGTTTTCCATAAAGTTGCTTAAAATGGAAAACAAAGTACCCAAAAAGTGAATAAAATAACAAACATGTGTAGACATGAGAATAAAAGGTTTGGATTATTTATGACATGTGTATGATTTATAAGGGGATAAGATACAAACTTTTTTTAAATTTCATGAAATTTTGGAATTTTGAGGGCATTATTTTTTTGGAAATTGTACATACATAATAGTCCCAATTTGAATAAAGAAATTCATTTAATTTGAAAAGTGTTAAATTGAAAAAAAGTATCAAATTATATTAATATTTATTTATATTAATCTCTATTTTGTATAAAGCTCTCAAGTAAAACCAATATAAATATGTATAGCAATCTGCTGTGCTGCCCTTATTTATTACCATATGAACCAGATGCATCAGACAAGTCACTGTGGCATGCTGCTACAGAAGACCCATTAGGCAGCATGGATGTACAAAATGGTCAGACAGATCAGACATACACGACTGCACAAATGTGGCAGGGCTTTCATGCTTCTCAGTGGCGAATATTGTTCATGTCATTAGATGCAGATGGTGCTATATCATATGACATGTTTGACCTTAGGTGTCCAAGTTTGCCAGCTTTGGTAAAACAGATCCACTCCGCACGACTGTACCATCAGCATATGAGTCATAGCGTCATAGCTCACGTGAACCAGTCAAATGTCATATGAGCATCTGCTCCATCAGCTCCGACACATCAGGCAGATGCAACTAAACGAGTGTGGCAGTCCCTGTACAGAAAATCTTGAGGCAATTTATGTTTAAATAATTACCTAAGACCAGAATAAATGTTTCATAGAAACTTGAAGTACCACCTCAAGTTCTGTTTTTAAGTTTTGTGCGAGGCTTATTTGGTAAATAACTTATTTTATTTATAAATTTAATTGAACTGTGTGGTGTTAGGATTTAATACTTGTAGCAATCACATTTTAGAATATTTTGTAATTTAATATTGACTAATGCTTTTCAAAAATATTTTAGATGTCCTAAATACATTTTAAAATGTAAAGCTTTTTGTGGCTGTACTTTAAATTTGTTTTGTGGTGTTTCTTGAATTTAAAGTTAAAATAACCATTTTTTAAAAACTAATTAATGAAAGACAAGTGTCATTTTTCAAAGAAACATATTTATCCATGGCATTTATTTTAATTAAAGATCAGGCTTATCATTATGTAGCCTTTTAAAATTGGTTTAACATAAGGCTGCATGAATACTATCACAGCTATTATAAAACAAGTGAGGATTAATATTATTTATTTTTTCTGACTTAAAAAACACTGTGGTGATGTGCTTAATTTAAGATTTCCCAGCATACCATTTTATTCTTTTTTGCTGCAGAGAAACTTTGCTGTAGATCTCGGCGTGACGGACGTGTTAGGAAATACGTCTGAGCTGGTGTTCAACATCACGGCAGTGAGCGCAGGTCTGGAGCAGAGACCTGAAGACAACAGCAAGCTCTTAACACTGGCTGTACGTGCATTTTCGGACATCAGGACCTCAGGGTGAATAACTCTACATTGTAGACAGCCTGCCTCTTTGGTGCAGTTGTTTGATGCATCAACCAAATTTGATGCAAGGGTTTCAGGGATAAAATGTCTATATAAGGAGTTTTCCACGAAATTTTTACAAATAATTTTAAGAGTAAATACTGTTGTGTGGGTTCGTCTAAACTAATTGCTATTTAATACAGCCGTACATTCTTCTGTATAATCTTGTATTTCAACTTGTTTACATTCAGTACAAGACAACCTCCTCTCTTACACACTCGCCATAGACTAACTGATACAACATCTTTCCCTTTTTCTTAAGTTTCACAGTCGACCAATACTCTTGACTAGGTAACCCTTATACAGAAACACCAGTTACCTTTCACCTACTACTATACACTCCTATCACTGCTACATGCTAACGTACTAGTCAAGTTCACACTACTACGTACACCCCACAGCTGAGAGTCCCCAGTTCTTCCTTTCACAATATAACCCATGTTCGTCTAATACCTGCTACATTATTGCATTCACCATTGTACTGTTCTGGTTTCCCCCCAGTTTAGTAATAGTCTTTCATCCACCCGGGAGTGGTCTTTACTCTACTAGATTTTCTCGAATTCGGTACATTTACCCCGACATTCTGCTGGGATCGATTGTCCCAGCCCAACCATTCCGGTTCATCGTCAGACTCCAGTCCCCCCGATTCCTGGCTCACAGCTGGCTCTCCTGCCTGGACACTGTCTGTTGCCACTTCTTTTCCCATTTGCCCTCGCCTACTATTAGGTCCACTGACAACTTCACTGGTTCCTAGACTATCTCCTCCTGATACCGTTTCTTCGTAGTCGCTACTTTGGCACCCTGGTCTGTCTCGTGGCCACTTCAGAGGGGCGGGAACCAGATGACATCTGTTACGTCTGTACCTGCCTCCTTCTGCTTCCACGACGTATGCTCTGGGAACTCATAGCTCTGCGGGTGTGCTCACCACCACTCCATATTTTTTTTTGTCTATTACCCATACCCTGTCCTTATTTTGTAAGGGGGCCAGGTCCCGTGTCCTGTGTCGCCGGTTGTACCACTGCCGTTGGTATTCCTTTTCTTTTTGTAAGTGGTTCTTCACTCCCTTGAAGACTGTATCATTGTGTAAGTTCAACGACGGTACTGATGTTCGGACCTTTCGCCCTAGCATAATTTCCAGGGGCGACATGCCCCCAGCCAAAGGTGTGCTGCGATGAGCTAGTAAGGCCTCGTAAATGTCCCCTCCTTTCGTCAGAAGTCTTTTTGCAGTCTTTACTGCTGCCTCCGCACACCCATTAGATTGGCTGTACAGGGGACTACTGGTGACGTGCTGAAAACCATAAGACTGACCAAACTGCAAAAATGTGCTTTTGAATTGAGGACCATTGTCAGTCCTCACTATCTCTGGGATGCTGAATCGAGAAAAGATGTTTTTGCACTCCTGCACAACAACTGCTTCAGTTAACTTGTTCAACTCGGTTAACTCAAAGTACTTTGAATAATAGTCTGCAACCACCAGGTACCACTTCCCTTGACATTTCAGCAAATCGACCCCTACTTTTTGCCAAGGGTAGTCAGGAACCTTTTCTGCCACAAAAGGCTCTACTCCATTAGCCCGGTTTTCCACACAAACTGGGCATGTCTGGATGAGATTTTGTAACTGCGTGCTTAGCCCCAACCACCAGACCGATTCCTGAGCTCGGGCCCTACATCGTGTTATACCTAGATGACCTTTGTGTAGTTGCTGTAAAACATAAGTTTGCAGTTTCTCTGGAATAATTAATCTACTACCCTTCAACAGAAAACCTTTACCCACTGATATATCCCATCGATACTGATAGTATGGTTGGAGCTCAACCGCAACTTGATTTTTCTTTGGCCACTGGCCTTTTGTATACTGTCTTAACTTTATGCACACTGAGTCCTGTTGTTGGTTTTGTTTGATCTGGTCCATTATAGTCTGAGCCACTGACAGGTGATTAATAATCATATTGATCTGTGCCTGCGTGTCTGTCAACAACTCGTCCTCAGCGTTCACCTCCTGCCACGGACTTCTGGACAGGCAGTCCGCTACTACTAACTGCTTCCCTGGTGTATACACAACCACATAGTTGTATTTCATGAGTCTTATTCTAAACCGTTGAAGTCGTGGAGAAAGCTCATCTATACTTTTGGACATCAAAATCTGTATGAGTGGTTTATGATCTGTCTCTAGGGTAACATTTTGCTGGCCTAGTATGTATTCTTGTAGTTTTTCACATGCCCACGTCAGCGCTAGTGCCTCTTTCTCAATTTGAGCATAACGACATTCAACTTTAGATAAAACTCTCGAGCCATAACAGATAGTATCTCGTGTTTCGTCTGTGTTTTGCTGGAACAGTGCAAATCCTAGCCCAAATGATGAGCTGTCAGCACTCACAATAAGCTCCTTCTCCGCGTCAAAGTGTGATAAGCAAGGTGATTGAGTAATAAGGTCTTTTGCTTTCATGAACGCTGCCTGTTGATCCCTACCCCAAACAAATGGCTGACCTTCCTTCAGCAGATCGGTCAGTGGTTGCAATACTTCGGAACGATTTGGGATGAACCTACCCACAAAGTTGACTATTCCCAAAAACCGCAACAGTGCTTGCTTACCCTCAGGTGCTGCAAATTTTTCAATGGCTTGTATTCTACTGGGCTCCACCCTAATACCTTCAGCTGATATTTCATGACCTAAAAAGGTAACTTTACTCACTCCAAACACACTTTTTTCTGTGTTTATAGTAATGCCCGTTGCACTGTACTTTTCCAATACCTGGCGCAATGTTCTGTCGTGGTCTTCAACCGTGTCCCCGAACACCAGTACATCATCAACGTGATATACCACATTAGGGATACCTTCAAGTACTTGTGCTATTTTTGAACTGAAATACTCAGGTGCACAGTTCAACCCAAATGGGAGCCTTTTATACATAAACCGCCCAAATGGTGTGATGAATGTTGTTAAGTGTTGACTTTCCTTACTCAGGGGCACCTGGTAAAATCCAGAGTTAGCATCTAATTTGCTGAAGATCTTAGCCCCTTTCAGTTGTGCCAAGGTATAGTGGATCTTTGGAATAGGGAACACTGGTCGGTGGACGTACCTGTTTAGTTTAGTGAAGTCACCACAATTCCTTACTCCATCGCCTTTGGCGGTTACCACCATAGGAGCGCAGTACTCGGTTGGAACCTCCACTGGTGTGATAACGTCCAGTCGGACCATCCTCTCTAGTTCCTGTTTCACTTTCTTTAACAACGGCAGGGGCACCATTCTTGGACTTGTCAATGCGTACGGTTTAGCTTCTGGTTGAAGGTGAATTTTCATGTCACTTTCCCATTTACCTAGACCAGAGAATACATTTGGAAACTCTGCTTCTACATTCACTCTGTGAACCACTTGAACCACGTCTAATGCTTGAATGGCATGTTTACCCAATAACGGATGGAGCAATTTGCCAATGAAATACACTTTAACTAATTGCCTACGCCCTCGATACTGCAATGTGAGATTCCTGTAACCGACTACATCCAGACTACGCCCATCTGGCCCGCATACATTACTAATGTTGGTTCCTTGTTGTAAGTCTTTTGGGTCCATCATCTCGCTTGGCATGCAGGTGACATCGGCTCCCGTATCAATCAAAAATTCCACCGATCTTTCCAGCTCCACCACTTGTAGGTGTACTTTAAATAGGTTAGATTGTTGAGTGTCCCTTATAACTCCTATCACATAGTCTGGTTCTCCATCTGGATCCGAGAGTTCACAGATGTGATGAAGATTTTTCTTGGTCCTGCACATCCTAGCAAAATGCCCTTGGCGTTCACACGTGTAGCATGTAATGTTCTGGGCAGGACAGTTATTTCTGCTGTGCGTCCCGCACACTTCCCACAAACTTCCCACAACTTCCAGTGTTCTGCATAGATGATTGACCACTTCCCTGATGTTCCCCGGAATCGAAGCTTCGACGTGGATTATTTGACTCAAAATGGGCACTGAATCTACGATTCTGACCTGCGTCTGATTTACTGGAAGGTCCCTTCTTCTGTATGTAATTTATCTGCTCTTGATTTCCACGCAACTGCTGTGACTGTGATGTTTGCAACTCTCCCTGGCGGCACATATTAATGGCATCTTGCAAGGTCAGGGTACACTGGAGCTGCATTTTTTCACTTAGCGAGACGTCTTGCATCCCGACCACTATTCTGTCGCGAATAAGCTCGTCTTTCAAGGGGCCGTAATCACAGTGATCGGCGAGGTTATGCAGGGCCGTAATGAACTGTTCTGCAGTTTCCCCTTTTTGTTGAATTCGCGAGTTGAACTTGAATCTTTCAAAAATTATATTTACCCGAGGCTTGAAGTGTCTATCAAAGGCCTGCACTAATTCTTTGTAAGTCCACCCACTCGTTGGTTTCTCGAACGTGACTATCACTTCATCCGCTTTCTCCCCTAACACATACATTAATAAGTCGATCTTCTCTTCATCCTTGCATTTGTTCTGACCACTGAGATTTAGATAACGATCGAATCGGACTTTCCACTTGAACCAGGCGTTAGGGTCAGTAAAATCCAGAGGCCCCGGTGGTTTAAGCTGTTTCCCAATTACTAGTGATGATTCGCAAGTTTTTTTTTCCTCGCCGCCGTCTGCCATGTTGACGTTTATCATCTCGGGCGCAAGTTCCACTTCAGGTTTTTTTTTCCATCACAATCTTCTACCGGCGAACACGCGAAATCCCACTTCTGACACCATGTTGTGTGGGTTCGTCTAAACTAATTGCTATTTAATACAGCCGTACATTCTTCTGTATAATCTTGTATTTCAACTTGTTTACATTCAGTACAAGACAACCTCCTCTCTTACACACTCGCCATAGACTAACTGATACAACAAATACTAATATCTCAAATTTTACCTAGATTGCAGAAATAATATCTGCCTTTAAATGTAACTTACATAACTATGAAAGTATTAAAATTGTAATCCATAACTATTTTTTTTTTACATTTTAAAGGATTTTATTTGCAATGGATGAAGTGTATGAGAGAGGCTTGAAGCAGTGTTACGTGATTTCAGGCCATTCCTTATAAGAGTCATCCTGTATCAAATTTTATTTCAGTGAACATTTTAAATGAATTTGAAACTTATTGTTTGCCAAACGATTACTTAAAATGTTTACTGTAAAATGTACAATAGTGCATGTTAGTAACTAGTATTGTATGATATCTGTGTTCCAACAGAGCCTTTGACTTACATAGACACTCATTCACATTCAATGAACTTGCAAAGAATGCCAGTTCTTACATCATCACCAAGTTTTAGTTAATTTTATGAAATGTGATGTGGTTTGGCATTGTAGGACATCCGAACAAGACACTTTTTACTTCAGAAAAACCAACGAAAAGGATAATGAAGTGATGTTCATTCATTACTACCAGGTGAGAAAAATAATAATTGGCATTTATGCTATACTCTATACATAATTACTGATGTCAATTCATAGTTTAATATCTCTCAATTTTATCTCAGAGCACAGATTTTATCCATGAGATCTATTGATTGAAAGAGGTTATATTTAAATCTAAGTCTGTGTATTTTTTATAAAATAAAACTATTGAAAAACAGTTCAGTTTGACATACCTATAGATTATTTTGATCTTGTTGGATTATTTACAACATGTGTATGAGTTTTAAGGGGCTATGATACAAACTTTTTTTTTAATTGCATGAATTTTGCAAATTTTGAGGGCATTATTTATTTTAAGGGTTTCAGAGTTAGTCACAATTTGTTTCTTCTGGCCCAAGATAAGATGGATTATTAAATGTAAATAAAATCGGTATTTTCATCCTAATTATAATAAAAAATTACCACATTGTTAATTTGAATGTCATATAGAAACTTATTACTATGATATTGAATATGCAATGACTATTAGTTACCATAACCAGGGTGTCTACCAGATCTAGTAAATGAAATTCCCTGATTTTTCCAGGTTTTCCAGGTCTAAAACTGAACTTTTCCAGGTTTTCTGAAACACAATTATGACATACCACGAAACTGAAAAACTGCATAACAGTACATTGACGGGTTTCAAAGTATTTCAACTCACTTAAATTAGTAAAAAAAAAAAACCTTCTTCCAGACGTGGCCAAAGTGACTCAATTGATGGCAAATAAAACATGCTGCTACAAATATTTCACACACTTACTTTTGCAAAAAACATAAGTAAAAGGAAGCTCCCATCAATTTCGCAGTGACTCAACTTTTGCGTCTATTGCACTTGTTTCAGAACGAGCCAAATCCAACACTCGAGCCTTCTTCAACTGCAATGCCTTGATCTCCTCTTCAACTCTTATTTTTCTGCCTTCTTTTTGTCTGTAGCTTCCTTTCCTTTTTGTTTTGTTTGCAGGGCTTCCTTACGCCTACAACTAGCATTTCTTACATACTGTAACATGAACTTGGTGATATCAACATGCTCTACACCTCCAGAACGTTGAACAAAGTTGTACATCTGTCTTTGTGCGATCAGTATTTCTTCCTGCAAGTTTTCAGGCAGCAGATTAGAATTCACTGAAAATCCTCTTTCCAATGATGCATTTCCATTGGAAAGTACCAACATCATCCTCACAAACTTTAGAAGGCCTGTTTTGGCAGCTACTGTATGTGCCTTAAGAATGAGCATCCACAAGTAATCAAGGCGCCAGTCTTCTCGAGAAAAAGACGAGAACAGTGCTTCAGAATCTTGCGAGGAACATACCAACTGATATGATCACTCAATGTTATCAGCTTCTTGTCCTTATAGCCACTTGTTTTGAAGACATCATTCTAAACTGTAATTCACACACTGTTTCCTCACACCCGAATTTAAAGCCACAGACGGACATAAGCAGGAAATTCCCTTGGTAGGTTTGTACTTCAGGGGACTTTTGTCTTGAAGTTTTTTTACCATAACCTTTAGACAAGTCCTAACATCATTTTTCAGTAACAGGACAGACTTTACTGGTACTTTCTCTTTCTTGATGGCATGGTGTACTGAATAACCCAACTTGATATTGTTAGCAGTCAATAGATTTTCCTGGTTATCTACATCCAATCGAGATATATTGCATTTCTCCCTAAAGCTCTTCAGTACCTCTGGTTTCAAAAACTTTCCTGCCAAAGCTAATAAAATGACTACCAGTGAATCATAGAGAAAAGGTGCCAAGGGTGCTTCACTTTGGAACATTGTGAGAAACAATTCCAGCTCTGATGCCAAAGAGTAGAAGAATGTCAATTTTACTTCTAGAAGATTATCTTCAAGAGCACTTTTCACTACACTGAAAGACACAGATGAAATAGAAACTTCACTAACAAATTTCTTTAGGTGGGGTAACGTTTTCATGGCACGCTTAGCAACTGCAGTATTCCATCTGATTGCACAAAATTTATTGGAAAAAAGCTCTGATCTAGTTATTCTAATGTAATCTGCCCTCCTTGCAGGTACATGCATAAACAAATAGTAACTGTGCCTGAAAAAACTAACAACGCCCAATTGTATAGCAGAAATTCCAGTTTTGAAAGCACCATGGACCGTATAAAGCCCACAGCTACCAATTTCTAGCAACGATGGTGAATCTTCACCACAAGTGTCTGTGATATGTATTTTCAAAGCTAACAAAAATGCCCAGTTTACGTTGAGGGCATCCATAGATACTTAAAATTAAATGCACCTGTCGGTATAATCCGAACGTGGGAAGCACATGCTGCAGTACGTACGTCAGCAGGATAACAGACCAGCTTGAACCAGTTTGTATCATGTGATTTAACGCCACTTCTGAATCCGATGGTAAATAAAAGAAAATGGACGTGGGAACTGTTCGTTATTTTCCATTCAAAAATAAAAAAAATGGGACGCGATACACTTGATGCTACGTCAATGCAAGCAGATCAATAAACAAAAACGTATTGCCAACTACAACCCACCAAACAAAAAATCCCTGATTTTTAACAAAATTCCCTGATTTTTCCCTGATTACAATATTCCCTGATTTTTCCAGGTTTTCCAGGTTTTCCAGGGTCAGTAGACACCCTGCATAACTCAAACCTTGAAGTAAACAATTATTTTATATAAAATGAAAAGATTTATTTTAAAATTTAAACTAAATACAAATAATTATTAATTAACAATTTTTTATTACAAATAACTAAAATTAAAATATTAATTGTTGGAAACATTTACAAAACATTTTAAAAATTTCACATGTTAAATTTTTTCAATAACCAGAGAAAATTTATTAATTTACTAATGCGGGAAATCAGTTAGGTATTACATCTGTAATTCTTTACATTGGGTAGGAACCGCCCAAACTTAAATCTTGGTGAGAGACATGTTGAATGACAATGTCAACCTGTCCCCTTTTATAACACCACGGAAGCCAGGAAAACTGACTGCCGAATGCTGGTTCTGTGAGGCAGACTCACTCCCCTCACTCCGCCTGCATCTATCACCTCGCCAGATGAGAGTATCAAATGAAAGTAATCTTGGAGCGTGATAAAAACAAAGTTTTATGCTGTCATTGTCGAGTTCCGAAAGTACCAAAAGAACCGGGAATCAATTTCTTAAATTCCTGGTTGTTTTACTAAAAAAAAAAAAAAACTATTAATTCTATTTAATGTTTAAATAATATTTGTCATGATAATGCAAACATTTAACATTTTATGTAGTGTGTTCACTCTTGGCACAATTCTACCTTCCTTTTCACTAATGTTATTGGTTTTACATTTTTTATGATTGTCATTTTTTTAACAAATGATTTAATGGCAAACAAGGCCATTTAGTAACACACTTTACCAACTTAGTAAATATGTATATTATTAAGTCTTTACAAAGTATATTGGGTATTATGTGTTGTTTTAGGTAAGAAATTATGGCCCCAGCAATGTTGACTCGTTGCAGCTGAAATTTAGAGTTCCTATTGAAGTGGTAACTGCAGAAGAGACCATTGTATTCAACAAGCTGTATCTTCCCAATGTAAGTTTACATTAACTCCTCCTGTAAATTTTACATGCATGTGTGATGTACATTTCTGTAACAGTCACCCATAATTCATTAGATACTGCAGATGAAACTGCATCTGCAGTTGACAACAGATTTGCACTAGTCACTGATCAGACATTACAGTTAACATATTTTTGAAATGAATCCACCATTATTAAGCTACATCAGATTTTTAACACTCAAGTGATATTTTGTATTTAGTTGACACGTACGAAACATTAACAGAGAAGTAGCACAAGACTTAACTGCTATCATAGGTCTAGAAATTTGGATCCTTCAAAATTTCATATTTTATACCAAAACTGATTTTAAATTCTTCTAAACCAGTTTCTCACTCCAAAATTTTAACTTTTTTTAGGAAAATTTCCATTATTTTTACCCTCTTTGAGCTGAATCCAACTCAGAAAGTAACATCTTCAAGACCTTAAACTGCATCTAATAAATTTACGTTGATCTTTAAAAAAACAAAAAAAACTACTAGCCCAACATGAGACTGAATTCCCCATGATAGGTCAAAGAAGGTTTATAATATGGCTGCTTTCTTTTAATCAAGCTGTGACATTATGTTTGTAAATAGACTCCTGTTTCCATCAAAAAAACAATAAAACAACAACAAAATTTGACAAAATACAGAAACAACAATGATGTATATAAAATTGTATGATTTATTCTTTTGTCGACACTACTCAAAATAGCTGTTAGGTTCAAAAGTCTTTCTTTCAGTGATTTGGACACCACTAATATCTCATAGTTGGCTTATTCTTACGGGGGATCAGTTTCCTTCATTTTGGATTTTGACAATTTTAACCCAACATATGCATGGTGCTGTAGAATGCAAGATATAACTTAGATATTTAATAAAGGCAACATTTGTGAATTTGTGGTACTAGAAATGACACTTGTTTTCATCCATGTTAAGTATATAGTTTAATTAATTTTAGTCCACTTATGTGAATAATGTGGACTTATAATCTGTGACCTGTTATGCCGTATGTTTAAATGTTAAAACGAATCATTTAAACTACAAATAAAGCACTAAAATGACAAATCCATAATAGAACGGACTAATCTATTGTAAGACTATGCAGTGTCAAATCCACTCCTCACCTTCTGTCAGGCCTCCCTCAGTGGCCAGCAGATGTCCTGCTCTGCGAGCAGACTGCAGTTGTTCGAGGAAAACACGGCCCTGGACCGCTGGCTGGAGTCTGCCCACGCCTCAGCACCAGCCGCAGAAACACTGTTCCTCGACTGCAGCCAGCAGCGCGTCCGCTGTGTCACCGTCACGTGTCACCTCCTGGCACCTCTCTCGCCCTCTAAGACGGCCGTGGCCGTTTATCTGCACATGCGCACCAGCTTACAGCGCTTGGGTGAGTCGACTCTGACCCATTTGGACGATCACTAGTGGGTGTGGGAGTGAAATATTAACCTTTGAATGCCACTTTGCTCTCCTGGTCGAGAACTACTTAGGGAAAATTAATAAAAATAATAGTATAAAATTAACATTAGGGCTCAAACGACTGGCATAGGTTTTTATACCATATTTACCAGAATAGGCCACTCCCACCAATAAGCCTCACACCCTTAATATTTATGCCATAAGCAAAAATGTTTGTAGTTAAGAATAAGCTTTGACCCCAACTTTTAAAAACAGGACTTGCTACCATATTTCAAGTTTCTGTTAAATGTTTTTTTTTTTTTGAAACCTGGGTAATTATTCAAAATTTAAAAATGCCATTAAGGGATTCTGTACAACTAATATATTTCTTGGCACCAGAGTTGACGTCTGCCAGTTATTTTTTTCTCAACATTCTTTATCTTGCCACAAGCATACTATTAAATGTATTAATATTACTAGTGAAAACTTAATTAAAAAATACGACTATAAAAACACGGCCCTGAAAGATATCAGGCAGGAAATATTTAATTTACTGTGAATGATTTCTTTACCATGATGAGATGAAAAATGCATCATGAATGTAAAATGGCTACTGACTGCAGCAGTTTTGTATACAGCCGTGAAGTGCCGCTAACATCTTGGCTATGAATAACCTAAATCAGTGCTAAGTTACAAAGATTATAAACAAAATAAAATGGAAAATTGCTGAAGAAGCACATGCAACAAATTATCACCTACCAAATACAAATTTTATTGTAATATACCATTACTTGAAAACAATTACAGTAAAACCTCGCTCGTACGGCCCCCGGTTCGTACGTACACCTCGGTTGTACGTACAGATTTTCGGGGAAAAAAAAAGACGTTTAAAAATATGAAAAATTGTAAGAAATACATCAAGTTAATTAAAATACAGTCGCATCCTGCAGCATTCAGAACAAATACGGGCTACATTACACATACGCATTGCGCCACAGTAAAAAAAATTAAAAAAAAGGGCCGCAAATTGATGGAAATTTACCGTCAATAACGCGCCGTGCCCGGAGAAAGGTCATTGTACTCGATCAGCTGTTGTTACGGCGCGGTGTAGCCACCGGCTTGCTCTCTCTCTTCTTTGAGCTGTGCATGCACAGTATAACACACTCAACGCTCCACCCAGACTCGTGACCTTCCATCAGCAGCCAGCCAATAGATGTGAGCTTAGCGGAAAAAAATATAAGCTCCACCTCTTTTATGGCATAATGGTCACACTCACGTAATCGTCGCACCCATATTTTAGGCCGTCAAAATTGGAATAAAAAAACTTCTCGCGTAAACTCGCATGATGTTTTTGGTCCCGCTAGTAGATGCCGAGCGCTTTGTGTAGGTATATTTTCCGAATAAAACTATGTATTTTAAAGTAGAAATCTAATATTTATTCTGTCATTACCACTTATTTAATAAACGGAAAAATACGTAGTTGTGTGACGTGTAAATTTTATTGTAAAGACTTTTTAAACATTATTTCCTTTATGAGATCGTCTGCGTCGCCGCGTTGTACTGATGTAGGAATCTTTTCAGTATAAAACGATGTACATATTTTAAAGTAGAAATCTAAAATTTAATTTGGTCATTACCACTTATTTATTTGATTAATGGAAATATGAAATTGTCTGACGTTTAAATTTTCTTTTAAAACCGTTTTTAAACGTTATTTCCTTTATCTGATTGTCCGCATTGCCGCGGCGTACCGCTTATAAAAATGTAGCCAGCGCATCATTCATGTTTGGTTAAGTTGCTTCCCGTATAGAGCGCGCGCACGTAGTCAAATATCGATATCTTGCCGATTGGATGAAACGCGCGCGCTCTCTGTCAGGTGCCGAGTTAACTACATTTGATGGCCCGTATTCTTTCGTGGCAAGTGTGTACTCCGACACGTTAGTTCACGTTAGATTCAAGTGGCTTGCGTTTGCGATAGAGTTTTGGTTTTTCTGTTTAAAGTTGAAGAAAGGTTTTTGTTTAGTGAATTATTAATATAAATAGTTCGGCATTCTCTTGTATACTCCACCTTTTTTTAAATAAACATACTTTCCATGAACGGGTTTTGTATTTATGAATAACTTTACCTAACAAAAATTTTTTTTTTCCTGCATAATCGTCGCACCCCTACTTTTCAAACTTGATTTTAAAATAAAATGTGCGACGATTATGCGAGAAAACACTGTATTGGTCAGGACTCCTAGTTTTGTAAGCCCAAGGTCCCAGTAAGGTCAAGGATTTTTACAGAGGACAAATATTTTCCCCGAGTTCAGAACTGAATGTTGTGTTGTCCTTTATATCCATACTGCTGGCAGCAGTGGTGAACTGACGTAGAATCACCCTGCCATGAAAACCTCAGAATTTCAATGGCTTCCACCAGTGCGCCGTTAACATGGGTCATCTCGCTCAACATTATGGAAATAGCTCAGCTCTCTGGGTAAGGGTGTACTCAGAATGGCCATACAATGGATGTTCTTGGTGCAGGTACATTACTTAGTGCAATCCAGAGTAGTTTGTAGTTATGAAATTCTGCTAAGATATTTATGAATATGAATTTATTAAATTGTTCTCAAAATAAAAAAAGAACAAAAATGTTCTTTTTTGATTTTTACAATCAAACTACGTTTAAATATTTTATTAGATTATGAAGATGCTTGAAGGTAAATCATAAAGCAGTAGGCCTACTAAAAAATTGTTCCCAGTTTTAAACAATTTTCTTTGTAGGTACTAATTTAAATACATTTATAAAGTCATACATTTACAGTTTACATACTTAAAATAACTTGGAATCTAAGTAATTTAAACACTGTAAATATATAAATATGTGTTTTGAATATTAAGTTATGAATTAAAGTTGATTGTTATCCTTACCTTAAGCTTTTGTATAAAAAGTAGTGTAATATAAAATTAACTTCAACTTTAAAATTTTTTATTTCAGCTCCAATTTTGGGAAGGAGAGAAGTTATAATACTGTCAACTTTGGGAGGTGTGTGGAACCAAAGTGAATCCAGTTTGCCACATATGGAAAGGTAAGTGGTATAGTGGTGGTAGAGGCAGAAAGACATTGCATATTTATAAATTAATATACAATACCATGACATAGGGATCGTCCATTAATCACCTGAGGCTCGAAAGGGGGGTGGGGGGGGGGGGGGAAAATCACGAAATATCACAAGGGGGGAGCGGGGGTGTAGAGAGATATCACGTGTATTTTTTTTTCGCCCGATTTCTACTAAACCGAAAAGCGATGCGTGACCTTGACTCGCCGTAGCCAGGCAACAATATCCCCACCCGCCGCAACATGAACCACCCGGCTCGGCTTGCCAGACACTATAGCCCGTCCCACTCTTAGATTGCAGTACACGGCTTATGGCGCGCGCTGTTGCCAAATCTCCAACACATTACGAATTTCAGGAGATGTGTGTCTTTGTAATTCCGATCGAACAACAAGCATTTTAAGAAATCATATCGTAATTTATAATATTTTATACTATTACACATATAAATTTGTAATAATGCAACTTTTATGTAAATTTCAAATAAAAACTACCTTAGACGAAAATTTCTAATAGTTTTCTTTTATGTTCTAAAAATCCTGGGCCCGATAAATGCCGTATTTTTGGACAAGTCATGTCCAAAATGATAAATAAAGTACGGTAATGGAAATTCTCGGTCGAGTAAGCTATGGGAAAAATCCGAACAATTGGGTCTAAATGGGGAAGATTTTTTGAAAAACAGAAAAATCGCAACAACTCCCATAATATGAATAATATCACATCCGTTTTAACGTAAGATAACTCGGAGTACCTAATGCCAAAAAATATTTTCTAAATAAATTTTTGATACGACCAGCCATAACTGCATGGGTTCGAAAAATATTTTCACCGGACAAAAAAAAATACGTATCTAACTGCCTTAGTAGACACCTTAACAAATCTGTTTAAATTGTTTGTAAATATCATAATTATTTTCCAAAACTTTGTCTAAAACAATGTTTGATAAGATGCTTGGTGTTGAGAAGGATAGAAAAATAATTCAAAATTTTGTATCATGATTGCTGTTAAATTCCTTCGTATTTATTTCATACATATTACATATTATGTTCAAGATTCGATTTAATATTTTTGTAACAACCAATACTGCAAGGGGAAGAAGAAAATATGGGTGTAAGGATATAAAAATCCCTTTTTGTTCTAATGTAAAGAAATATAATCATCAAAATCTTCCTGAGCCTTTAGGCTGTGCCGATAAGGAATTTTTTTTTAACTTTAACTTACAACAAGAATCTGTTCACACACATTTCATTCATGGGAATTTATACGATAAATGTAACGTTAACTTGATTAAGAAATTAATAACATCACATACCTTTTTATCACTATCGCTACCGCTGACCAATGTTGATACCCCTTCCATAAGAGTAGCACAGAGCTGACCAGAAGAATGGTAAGCTTCCTTAATTGCATTGCACATACTCATATTTTTTGAAAAATACTCAAATACATTCAACACAATCTTGCGCTCCCTTCCGTGTAGCCTACCGATATAATTTATTTTCGGTGTTCTATATTCCATATTTTATATGTACGTAATAAAAAAAATGTAGAAAATAATATCACGTATGTTAATATATAATTTGTCAAAATTACAACTGTAACGAGTCACTGGACACAACGCGTTGCTTCGTCACGAGACGCGATACTAACTGGCAGGCTGGTTTTCAGAAATGCGTGTCTAAGGAAATACATGGTTGACTAAGGAAGCCATGTATTTGAAATTGCTTGCAGGACAAAACCCCACTTATCTAAACACACGACCCTGTTTCCTCTTACGACGGCAGCTTGTGAGAGAAACCTCTATTGCAGCGCGCTCTTTTACTGATAAGACACATCTTTAACAGCTATTTCCACGGAAACTGTAGAAGCAATTGAGAGGGAGCTGCTTTTAAAAACTAATTCAATTCATTGTGAACATTTTTCACGCTTTCGTCCCCCATCTATCTTTAATAGAAAAAAAGTTTTCCGCTGGTCAACTTTTTGATGTGTCAGTTTGTGAGAAAATGCATTTCAATATATTAAAAAAAATATTTAAGTGAAACCTGTACAGTTTTTGTCTTAACATTTGTTCGGTGGCGTCCTTAGGCATTAATTTATTATAAAAAAAAATCTGAATGAAATACAAAAGTAGGTTAATTTTTTTTTATGTGAAACATCTCGGAATACTTCAAAAGAGTTCGTAGTGAATAATTTATGTTTTTTAATTTTTTCGGACACTTAAAATATTGTTAAGTATTCAAAATAAGCATTGCCTGGTGCGCATTTCGATGCTATACAATATGAAAAAAAGCTTGGTCCAAAAATTAAAATTTTAATTTCGTTTGATATTTGGCAACGACGCACGAAGAAACAAGGACATCGCTAACGGCAATCGGCGTGTGTTAGAGAGAGAGAGAATGCGCCCATTTACTTCCACACTGCAATCTAAGAGTGGGATGCTCTATAGTAAGACTGTGATTTTGGCACCGAATACATGCGTAAATCACATATAAGCCTTTCCTTTATTATTTTTATGCCAGTGAGAATAAACCTGCAACCTAAATGTGTGTCTGGACATTTTTATCACTGTGCTTAATTTTCCAGAATTAAATTAGATTATACCTATATTTAAAGATAATATTCCGAAATTTTTAAAAATATTTTGCCCAAAAAAATACACGTGATTTATTGGGGGGGGGGGGGGGGGTGTTTGGTCTGAAACCTCACCACAAATCACTAGGGGGGAGGGGGGGTTAAAAATTTGCTAAAAAAAACATCACGTGATTAATGGACGACCCCTTACCAGACAGAATGAGGGAAAGAAAATTCATTATTAACTTTAGTTTTGAGTGGTCAACTAAAGGTTTACAGCAATTACTGGCTGACAAAAATGTTAGGCATCTAGAAAGAATTTGTCAGTTGGCTGTAATAATATGAATACAGTAAAAACCCTGTTTAAAAGCCTCTCAGATGGGAAAAGGAAAAAATTTTCTTCTTCATAGCTTGTTAAAAGTATACATGAATAAATTGACAAGTGGTAATGTTTTCTGATGATAACTAGGGCTTAAACTTATAAAACAACCAAATATTTAAATTTCTTATTGAAAAAATTAATTATTTTTTGTAGATATGGTTGAATAAAAATGTACAAAAATATACAATAATCAGGTTGTGTGTGAAAAAAGTTTAAATTAGAGGATTCACTCATTGAACACACATACTAATTTTGTTTTTAATCCCACTTTTAGTTGACGCCATATTACTAATAAATAGGGCCTGGAAAATTTCGGTGTTTTCAGTATGCAAACAGCGGTACTTTCAAATTAGAAAAGCGGTGGTTTAAAGTCGGTATTTTCGTTATGCAATGGAAATTTTACCGGTATTTTAAATGTTGACTAAATTGTGCAGTTATTGAATATAATAGTTTACATATTTAATAAACAATCCATGTATACTAGGAATAGGCTAATATGCATAATAACAGCCAATTAAATCCAAAACAGTTACACAAAACAGACACGTTGCTATAGATGTTTGCAACTACAAACTGTCTTTTTTTTTTTTTTGGCTGCCAATGCCACATGCTTAGCCGACTTTAGGTGTTTGTCAATGAAATCTTTTCTATCCCATGAAACTTTACAGTTGCAAAATTTGCACATCACTGTGCTATTGTCAGTACAATAAAACCCATGTTTCTGATACTGATATGCTCGTATTTAATGGAGTGGAGGAACACGGGGTTGCCACTTGAACAAACCCCAGCGCACAAATAAGAAGAAACTTAGTGCGAACTATACCCCAGATCAATTTTGAGCATCAAAACCATACACGAACACGGCTTATGTAAAAATAAGGTAATTATGCTGAAACACAAGACTTGGGTTAAAGGATACTTTAACCTTGTGTGGATCAGGTAGAAAACATTCGGCTATAAACGAAAGAAATTAGAACAATGCTATCCTGAAATGCTGTGACATGTTTTTGGAGTAGATAATCACAGCGACAGACCGACAGGATGCGCTCGTGCCCTTGCCGTCAGCGATGTTTATTTTGACAGCTCAAGCAATTATCTTTTCCACATCCCTTCGCAGCGTAAAAAAAAAAAAAAAAGAGAAAAAAAATCACGCTGACAGTTTCTCACGCAGAAGGTTGAAATAAGGGAGGGAATGTGTTGAAATGTTAGTTGGATAAGGAGTGGGGGGGGGGGGGGGGGGGGGGAATTGTTTTTACATGGTTTGTGGCTCTGGGAGGGATGAGCCTTGAAGAATTAGCAGGGGATGGGAGAGGTAAGCGTCGCGTCACGTCACGTATGACGTCAAGCCGCCGGGCGGGTAAGATAACATGACAGCTGAGACGGCTTTTCGTGCGATAGTGGACACGCCGAGCTCAGCTAGACTTTGCCGTGTGGACAGTCTAGAGGGGTGGTATCTATTTTTAGACGTCTTTTGTATGCCTGGCTGCTTACAGTACAGCTCTCGCCAAGATAAACGTGAACACATAGAGCCCAACAAAGTGTAACAGACTTGTTTTTCAGCCGATTTTACTCAAATTTTCGACTTTCTCTGCTCAAATTTTTCACGTTTTCTCAAAAAACGGTCATATAAACGGAATGGACGCATCAGAGGGGGCTCGCATCGGCGGGATTCTACTGTAATGGTACTTTTCGGGGATATATTCGCAGTGTAATATAGAAATGTTGTGGTTTTCGCGAATGTACTTACTTTTCGCGTTTTCATGCGAAATTCGCAAAATTCGCGATCGCGAAAAATTCCAGGCCCTACTAATAAATTAATACTACAAAACCAAAATATAATTCATATCTACTAAAATAAATTGACAACAAAAACTGTGATCAGAACGTGAGAAGGAACTAAAATAATATAAACAATAATCATAACTATCATCATAATAGTACACAGTAACCATGAAAGAGTGTGGGCTATCAAATATAGTTTACTCGGCACCAGACAGAGAGTGCGTTGCATGCCATTGGTGAGCTATCAATATCGATATTCAACGTGCACACACACTATTCAGGCATCACCCTTAACAAGTACGTCTTAAGCGAGTTTTACTGTACATATGAATAATATAGAAGGGTTGTGAAGTATGAGTAGCAAATTATTTAATTTCCTAATTTCCAGAATAGCTAACAAAACGCATCAATGTTGCTGCCATGGTTAGATTACTATTTTTATCAGACATATTATGAGCATCAGTCAATTAATGCAGCAAATAAGAAGTACCAAACTCAGAGTTTTCTTGTGAACAGTTTCGTAAGACAGCCTTTCCATCACTTCATGGAGTTTGAAAGGGGCTGTATGGAAGATTTTCACATGGGCAGGTGGTCATATTATTCAACTACATAGCTAGTATACTTTGCATTTAGACATTATAGCAGGTTGATGTATGAAACAGCGGGTACATGAGACACCCAGATACATTAAAGGTTCCGAACAACAGAGGCAAACTGCAGGAATGGAGAATTGCTGTATTTTTCAAGCATTGCACAGTCCTACAACATCTCTGCCTGCCATCCGGGTGCAGTTTCTGGATGTTGCACCATGTTTAATAGTGAATCCCAAGTCCCATGACAAAACCTACCCATGTTGTAGGAAAAATACACTGGCATTTCTCCTATGTCGTGCCATAGCATGTAACTTCAGATGACCTTTGAGAGCACGACAGCATAGCAGCTTGTCACTGTAACCTCTTATGTTACCCCTTGTAGGCAGCACCTTTCAACAAGACAACACTTGTTCACACACTGCAAACATGTATTTTTTTCTTTTTTTTTAATTTAACGATCATTGGCTTTGCCGAAAACCAGACACCATCTTATTTGCACACATACACTCTTTACCTGCCTGCCAACTCGCTCTGCGAGTCTCTACTGCATACCTCAAGCTTGGGCACCACAGCACTCCCAGACTTCCATGTCCGGTTAGCTCCTTAGTTGGAACGTCTGCTCATTGCTGAATACTTGCACGCCACTCCCTCTTGTGACAGTTGTGCATGCACATATCAGTTCATACACCAACCCTTGTTACTGGTACAGCCCGCTTCATAATTATGTTGAGGGAACCACCCAAAATTTAATAAAATTTATACTCAAGTTACATAACATAAACTAAATTAAAGTGGGCACAACTTAAACGAACACCTTCAACAATACACGAGGCCATACCTCACATTTAAAGTTTGAAGAAAGTATGAAAGAATAGCGCATTCCTAATTTAAAATATCAAAATAAGCCAAAAACACATTTATACGTAAATATGATGGAAAGTTTTCTTGTCTGTTTGGCTCTATGCAATGGATGGCTAATGAAAGTCGTGATTGGGTGCAATCTATGGAAGTTTTTTCCCATTTTTCCCCCCCTGCCTTATGATTGTAAACAAATGTTTTGAGGTTAAGTATTTGATATATGTATTGTAGATACTAGTTGATTTTATTTAGCTTTTAGTATCAGGGTCAATTACCTACATATACAAGTTCCCTGAAGCAGTTCCAAAAATTGTGGTTCATCAGTGAATGGTGTATATGCAGAAAGTTTTTTAACCAGAACCTTACAATATTATTGTGACAGACAGGAGAAACAATATGATGTAATATTGCACTGAAACAAGTTACATGAATTTTTTCAACCCAACTTCATTAATTCCAAGTTGGTATTGATATGTGCACTGTTCATAAATGGCACTTTTTTGACAGGTACATACTTCAGCTAACATTCAGAATTTGATGGCTGAATATTTTCATAGCAAACAAAACAAACACAGATTGATGTAGTTTCACAATAGCTTTTAATTATAATGTATCATTTATCTTGTTAACTTTATCAGAAGATTCAGCTGTCAATGTCTGAATATTCCTTGCAATATGTGTCAACAACATGACCCCTTATTTTAACACAGAGTTATCTTTTTATTTCCTGTTTTTTAAAAACTGTATATGCAATGTGTAAAACATGTTTTTGATTAGAGAATAACTGTAGATAGTTACAATAATTGACTATTGTACAGCTACCAACAATTTTTTAAGAAACTGTAATTATATTAACTGCTATTTTTTTTCTAATTTTTGCTGAATTATTAAATTTCAACTTGATGTAAGTTTTTGGACATACGCCATTGCTAAGAACTTTTTCTGTTGAAGAAAAACTAATAGCAGTTCCCGAAACGTCGCTTGTTTCTGTTTAGGTAAAACTATTGTATTTGTTTGTTTTTTCGTTTTGTCATGTTTTTTGTCTCGCTTCAACTGTTGTGCTGAATTATTTTGGGTTTCTATATTTTTGTGTTGTCATCATTTGTGGGGATTTTTTCGTTCTCTTAGTACATTTTTCTTTGTTTTTTCTTTGTTTGCTGACCATATTCCTGTTTCGGAATATTTTGTGGTGTTCATATCCTTGTTGACAACAGCAATTGTTTGCTTAATTTTGTGTGTTTTTTGTATTTTTTTTTTTTGAGTATTTTTATTTTTATTTTTATTTATTTATTTTATTTTATTAGTTTTTCTTCAACAGAAAAAGTTCTTAGCAATGGCGTATGTCCAAAAACTTACATCAAGTCATGCACTCCCATTGCACAAATCTTTTAAAGATAATATTAAATTTCAAACTAATGCAATGTAAATGTTACAGCCCAAAAATTAAATGGTATTTTTTTTTTAAGTGTCTCTACAGAAGCTTTGTAATACAGCTTCAAAAGCAAAGATTGTGATGACAACAAAGATCAAAATTCCAGTTTGATGCATCACAAATATTATTTTTTCTCCATTTGTGACATGCAACACACAATGTAATTTTTTTACCTTAGATGCACATCAACAACAGATTAACTCTCTCATTGTTACCATTGAAATATTTTTTTCCCTATAAGTATTATCTGTGTTCCAGACTAAAATATCTATTGCTGTAAGTGACCACTGTAAAATGCAAAGCAGGAGGAGGAATAGTAGGTATTAGTTGTGGCACTTTGTCATTTCTACTTCAATGGATGGCAAAATTGGGATAATTTTAGTAGTCATTGCTGCAGGAAAAAATAATGGAATTTTAAGAAATCAAAAAAGAAGCAATAATATCTGGGGGGGTGGGGGGGGAACACAAAGCGTTAATTTCTCAGCAGCTCACATACAAGAATCAGTATGAACACAAAGATTTCACAGATTAATTTAATGACAAGCTAAACTTTATTCTTCTGCTAGCCTATCGGTATGTAATTATTGTCCTGATGTAAGAAGTGGTGCGTGTGTTGAAGTGAGTGTGTGTGACAGTTTCGCGATGAAGACGGTGGAGACAGTCTTCAGGTTGAAGACCACCAGAGGCAACTTGGAGACGTGGGTGCTTGCCATTGCGACGGGGACTGGCATGCTACTGTTCCTGCTACTAGTGATGGCACTCTTGAAGGTAAATTATGGAAGTTTTTTTGTCAGCAAAATCTTTTATCTTCAGGTTTGCTTGAAACAAATTTTTTCATGACCAATCACTATAAAAACACAGGTATTGTAAATAAAGGAAAAACTGTGCGAGAAAAGGGCTTTGGTGGCAGGAATTGACGACAGTTATGGCAGAGAACCTGGCGTGAGACAAACATAACATGGTGGCAGCTGTGTTATCGTCGTTAATAAATCAATTTTTCAATTAACTTTCATAGTATGATCATACCTGCGCATGATAATAGTGTTCTGTAATGTAAAGGGGCAGTAGAGTGCACAATTACATAGAAGGTGTGCCAGTTAACCTGTACAGCTTCAGGCAACAGAGACACCTTTGTAATGAAAAAAATGGATCAAATGGTTTGATAGGTTCCAGCTGGCATCAGAACTCCCATCAAAAATCAGAAGATAGTGAACTGGTTTTTCAGGTTTTTCTTCCAAGAACAGGAAGCACATTGCCCAACAGCATTTTTCTCAACAGTTTTAGTTGGTTCACATGTTCTGCTAGTTTCCTCACTTTTTCTTACATTGCTGAGTTCAAGTTTGCACTGTAACATGTACTCTCAAGTGGTTGACACACTGGTTATCAGACAGGATTTTTTCCAGATATCCTTGGAAGTTCATGCTGCATGGTTAGGGACCCTGAAAAATGGTAAATAAAAACTACCAATAGCGGTGCAAAAAAACTAGTGAAAGCGGTGTAAAAACCCCTGGTAAGAGCGGTATAAAAAAACCAGTAGAAGCGGTGTAAAAAGTCAAAATTTTTAATAAAGCGGTAAATAAAATTTGTTTCACTTAACACGTAGTACATTTATGTAAGGGGGGGGGGGAGGAGAGAATACAGGAAAAGTGAAAATAACTTAACTGTTAAATTTTAACTTTCATTATGAGATAATATTGAAAACATCTTGCTATTTTAAACACTTGAACATTTACACATTTAAAATTGTAATATTAATATAAACCCTTGTTGGGAAGTTGCAAAATTTGCACATCAATATTTGATTCTTTGCATCAAATACATAAAATCCGTCAGTTGCAAATTGATACAATTTTCGGCATGATTTAAACGCTTGTAACACGTTTAGATATGGCGAATTGCAATTGTATAACTGTTGTTTAAATTACATGCTTCATTCGAGGGCAAAGTACTAGCTAAATTACTGTTTCAGATAAATGTGTGAATATATAAATTCAAGAGTAACACTTAAATCCACTTTTCAATCTAAAAAAATATATGAAAAGTGTGTATTCAACAATAAGCAGCATCAAAACAAACAAGCCCGGAGTTTCTGAGCCAAAGATAAATGTTTCTCCGAACGTCTCAGAGAAGATGAGATAAAGTGTGTAAGTTTTCTTCACAATACATCAAGGACGTCATTTTGTATGGAAGGACGCCATGTTGGTAAAATTATTGTTTTTTTTTTTTTGTTTTTTTTTTGTAAATTACCGTAATTCGGTATTGACTTCAGATATATTGTGAATGTTCTAGAAAATTAAGACTTTTTTTCCGTATAAATGGGGTTTGAAAGAAAAAAGTAAAGATTCACAGCGAAAAATTAAAAAATTCAACATGGCGTCGCAATGATAAAGTGTTTATGTACTTTCTTTTCTATGGCTTGTTATGGCCGTTAGGAAACCCGTTGGCCAACGAAAGAAAACAAAACAGTTGTGTTATTGTTAGGTTAATAAACGTAATAAACCCGTTTCTTGAACCCGAGGGCGTTAAAATATGAAGTTACTTATATTATCAAATTATAAAGTGAAAAAATGATTTGCCTAGGCGTCGTTCTGTAAAATATTTTCGTGTAGTGTGGAGTTTTATCTTTGACTTGTAAACATATTCTTGCGCAAATCTTAAAAATAGTGATTTTAAATGGACTATTTCGTGCGAAATTTTGTGAAATAGAGGAATTTAGCCCTATTTCGCGCAAAGCGAGAAAAATGGCAAATTTCGTGAAATTTCGCGGAATTTCGCGACGCATAAACGGTTTGTAAGACAATAAAAATAACATAAATTGTTGGTATGTTGACCCTATATGCTTGTATAAAAATTTCGTGAATAAACCATTCGCGAAATAAAAGGGTCCCTATGCATGGTATGTTAGCTTGAAATATATAGGTATTATACAGTTGTTGATGTCAGCAGTGTTCAATAGAGTGAATAAAAAAAAGTTAGTAGCCTATTAGAGCTACTCCTTGCTACAGAATAATTGGCCTCAGTTCCTTCACAATGTCAACACTTCGTTTTATGATATTGTAAAATCTCAACATTTATGGCTTGCAAACATCTGTTTCTTCATCAATTGTGTCAATGGTACATTGTTGTCAAGAGCAGTGCAACTTTGTTTTTCTTCATAACAGGTGATATCCTTTCCATCCTTTCCAAAACCAAACACATTGCTGGGACTAGGGTATATTTTAACTTGTAGAAACAGGTGTGGTATCTCCATTTTAGTTTTACAAATGCTAAGTACTAACCAGCGATAATCAATAGCCCCTAACTTTTTTCTTTAATCAAGAGCAAGTGGAATGGACGTAAACCAATTTTCTGAGGTAATATTCCGCCCAGTCCCAGAATTAAGAGTTAACATCCTTTCAAAAACTTTGTGAGCACGTTTTCTACCTTGAAAGGACCATTAGACTGAGTTCTAGCATAGGCTAATCCCATGTTAATTGTACTTTTTCATCAGTATAGACAAAATAATATTTATTCTATTCTTTGCAGACTTGTTGTTTATGTATTGCCGAAAACTACACTGGCCTAAAACATTTTCAAGATGTCGTCCACAGTCAGGAGTGTAGGCAGAATTTCATTTCCGGAGGAGATAAGAACTTCTTTGCCTGCTGTTTGCTTTCCAATTATTTCCTTTGTTTGTGGGAACAATATATTTTTTTTTAAGATTTTGTGTTTGCTTCTGTTCACAGTTGGTACTCATTGATGGTGTGCTCAGCACAACGACTTACAAATCCATCATACAACTTCCAGACTAGGCCCAATTTATCCTATGCTCATCATTCTGCTCTATCATTAAATTAATCAAAATATAGAGCAGGCAATAAAAAATGAGCTCTTCGTAGACAGTATTGCACCTGTGCCATCAGTAGCCGATAGGACAGACAAATTTATGTGAACTGCTCTTAGTGCACCTGCTAAATAAATCAAAACAAAAAGACTTGAGTTTTTTCCACCACTATTTGTATCCATTGCATCTCTTTCACATTCAAATTTTTAGGAAAATCTTCTTGCATTCAAAATGTTGGTAAAGTTCAATAGTTCATCAATCACACGGTCTGAGAAAAAACAACTCCAGCAACTGCATTCCAATATTATTTTATTTCATCACCCATGTCTACATTCCACCGTGTAATATCATCTTTTACTGGATATATTGTACTCTGTAGAATGTATTGTTCATTATCACTTTCAGCACCTAATATTTCCATTGCCACTTTCCAGTCAGTCATCTTCAATTTCAGAAGTATTACGTCAGATATTCATCAAAAATCCTGGTCGTAAATTTTTTATTCCTTTTTACTCTTAAAACTTGCGCATTAAATTTGTAAAACAACAAACACTGGTCATCTTACATCACATTACATTTCCCAATAATACTGTTGCCTTATAGGTCCCGACAGTCTTTCTTTCAGGATACGGCCAAAAAAATATGTTATGTTAGAGGACACACACAGTCATAATGACCAGACAAATCATTTGACACATTCACTCGAGTTTAAAGAGAGACCAGAACTGATGAAAAACTGACAGCATTGTGTTACTGTATCACAATGATGCAGCTACTACGAAGGACGCACAGGGTAGATAATGTACTGTCTGGTACAAATGGAAGTTAATTACGCCCAGTTATTTTGACAGCAGCACACCCAATTAAGGGTGAATAAATCGCTTCTCCAATGATGAAGTGGATGAAAAGTCAAATGAAAAATCTCTTTTAGGGCAGCCCAGTGTACGACATATGGCTGGACTAGTTTCTACATCGAGGCAGGTGACAAAACTCTCCCAGGTATAAAATTGATTATTGAAGTGAAACAACAAAATAGGCTGGATGAGATCAGCCATCCATCAGATACGTAGCCCGGGGGAAGACGGACCCCTCCCTTCCCGGATTAAAAATAAAAACAAACAAACAAACAAACATGCGAAGACAGAATAAGTTACTTACAGCAACATATACACAATGTTACAGAGAAATTATTTTGAAACCATTATTGTAATTGTTATACAGTCAAACCTCTATCTATCGTTTTTCAGGGGACCAACAAAAAAATTCAGTAGATGCGGACATTCAATAGATGTGGACTTCACTCGTAGATTTTGAAAAAATATTTCAACCTCAAAATTAATGTCAGAAATGTATCAGTTACTTGTCATTAAAGTTTAATCAATTGAAAAAAAAATTAAAATGGAAGAATTTTACTTCATACAATTTACACTATGCACAATAGACCTACAAAGAAACCTAGGCTAGTTACGAAAAATACAAGTCAGGTACAGTACATACAAAAAATTAACTCACCTAGTCCTTGAGTTCCTCAATGTGTACTTTTACTCTCCCTATTAAAAAAAATTATATGTAATAAAATACTAATTAAAAATAACACTATAAAATTTGAAATATTCTGTATTTAAATTGCACTTTCACACTAACTATTTTTAACCACTTTATTTCTTCTTGAAGAAGTCATTTATGGTTGACTGTCTTACATTCTCTCTTCTCACGTTTAATAACATCGCCTCCATTCGAAGCATGGTATCTTGATCCTGTTCACTCATTCTGCGAGCGTAGCAGAAAGTCTTCAGTATTTCCAGTGCACAATGTGCTTCAGCAAATGATGGAACCTTCTCTGCTGGCAAATCAGCTTCTTCTTCCTCTTCTTCACTGCTGTGCTGATGTACTGCTTCTGTAGCCTCGCACATTTCATCCACGCTCTGGACACCACAAGTAACCACTTTTTCATCACAAGTAGCATAAGAGTCAAAGCCTACATTATTCTCATCAAGTTTTTTGAAGTCATCTTCAAAGTCGACATCATCGGTTTCAACCACAGAACTAGATGGAATTTCTTGTGCAACTCCACACTTGGAAAAGCAGTTCTGAATCACTATGGGAGTGATCTTCTTCCATGATGCTGCTAGGTAATGAATAGCTTGCAGGATGTTAAGCTTTAATTCCACCTTGGAATCTTCACTCTTGGAATCAAGAAGTCCAACAACTTTTCGCACGAACATCTTCCGGTACTCATGTTTAAAACACTTGATAATTCCCATGTCAAGAGGCTGGCATACACTGGTACAATTTGCAGGATAGAAGACAACCTTCACATTGCGAAGAAATGTGACGTCTTTAGGGTGTGCAGCACAGTTGTCCACAAACAGAATTATTTTCCTGCAGCGAGTTCCCATAGTGCAATCCAAAGTACGCAGGAATGATGTAAAAATCTCCACAGTCATCCAAGCATTTTTGTTTGCATGGTATTTTACCGGTAATGTCTTAATGTTTTTGAAGCACCTGGGCTTCTGAGATTTTCCAATGACAAGAGGTTGAAGCTTGTCGCTGCCATCACTGTTTGCACACAGCAACACAGTCAACCTTTCCTTCGACATCTTACCCCCGTGACAGGCTTCACCTTTCATGGCCAATGTTCTGTCGGGCAGGCAGTTGTAAAAGAGGCCTGTTTCGTCAGCATTGTAAATATCTTTAGGTGCATAACCGTCTGTAATTTTTTGAAGGTTATTTAACCAATCAGTTGTGGTTTCAACACTCACACCAGCACTCTCGCCACACACCTTCTTGTAAATTAAGCCGTGACACTCTTTAAATCTTGCTGCCCAACCATTTGATGCAGAGAAATTTTCAATGCCCAACCTCAGGGCAATCTGCTTTCCTTTCTCTTTTAATATTGTTCCATCAACAGGAATACCATTAGTTCTGGCCTGCTGATACCACGAGAACAACACATCTTCAACTTCTTTGAAAGTCGACTCTCTACCATTTTTTCGTTTTTTGCTTGTTGGCCCGTACTTGCTTGCTTGCAAACGAATGTCCTCTTTTTTTGCAAAAATCGAACATAAAGTGGAGGCTGGTAGGCCCAGGCGCTTAGCTGCATCCACACATTTTTCACTAGGGTTATTTTCAATTTCTTCAATAATCCTAATACGTTCATCAAGTGTCCTCACCTGTTTACCATTCCGAGACATTTTAAACGCTTTAAAATGTTAACCTAATGTGCCGTTTATTGGTATGATTGGCACAGATTTTAATTTTTAGGCTCAAATTTTCATTTTTAAATTTTTTGCATTTTTATTCTTATTTAATTTTTGTCAGACTTCTGTACACTCATATCAAACCTTTTTTATCCTAGTCCTCTTTCCCTGGTTTTCGGCGCACACTAGTGGCCGTGTCCTTAAGTCTCTCCCTCTCTCTTTTCCTTGGCCGCCAGAGAGCACACTTGTCCCCCACCCCTTTAGCCCCATGCTGGTTGCAAGTCACCTAGCGCGAGATTTGCGAGTCGAAGTTAAACTTAGTTCAACTGCGCCTCCATAGAGCGCGCGGCGCTCGACGGCTATAGAGGTTTTTACCAAGCAACAGACCTTCGTTTTACCTTGCCTCGGACGTCTTCGGCTCCTTTCGGCGCTGAGCCATATCTCCCCCCCCCCCCCCCCCCCTTTTTTTTTCGGCCTACCGGGTCCCAGCATCCTTTTTTTTTTTTTTTTTTTTAGACGATCTAGCCGCCATGATGGATTAATGCGCGGGCTGTTGGGCTGACTACATCGGCGTCTCTGTCGATCTGCTTCTTGAATAATAAATCACGTGCAGATCTGCCTTCTTCTGCGCTATAGGATGTGATCGTCTTGGCCGAGGGAATTTTTCCCTAAAACTTTTCTTTGTCTTCTGTTAGTTAGTCAGCCAACCCGAATAGCTACGTTTTAGTTGTGCTTCTGCGACATCTCCGCGATGCGCGTCCTAACTGGCGATCGCGCAACATGAATGGAATCATCTGTCATCACCCTGCTTCGGCAGGGTGCAAGAGATACCTACCGATTGAAGAAACACCCCCGTCATCCGAGAGTCACCCCTCCACAAATGGTCGTGATTGAAAAATCAATTGATTGAACCCCAACAAAATTTATTCTGCTCTTCCCGCCGAATTTTACCTGGTCGTGAGTTCTGAACGACAAAATTTCATTTATCTTGGTGTGCCAGTGTACAGGGGAGAAGTTTTTGTGAACTATGTAAAGTTATATCTTCAGTAATTATGACTCAAGAAGAATTAACCCTTATTGGACATGGTGATATTGTAATTTTTTTTTGCATAAGATTCAAAACCAAGGCAATATATTCTAACTATTTTTGTAAACATTTCACTATGGCTAGAACCTTGTTAAATTTTCGCTAGATTCGCGGTCCGGACTCGCTAACACTATAAATTGTGTTCATGTTTTCTTCATTAATGATTGCTAAGATGTTAAAATGCTAATTTGTTGATCGATGGTTAATCTGCCTTGATATTTTCTGGTAAAATCTAATTAAAGAAAGATTATGCACCACATAAAAGAATATTAATATAAATAAACCAGGAAGCCTATAGATCACATGACTTATTTTGTTGTTTTTATTTAATTGAGTACCTATATGTATATTTCTACCGATCCACTGACTCCCAAATGGATTGTTTGTAGGGAGTTTCTAAATTGTTTTGTTCCCCGCCTCGTGCCACCTCTGGTGATGTTCGAATTTTATGTGAATTTTGTAGCTTGTTGCTCAGCTGTTTCCTAGGACTTTTAAGAGGTGTTATAACACAAAAAATCAAGGGCACGAGGGGCGTTACAAATTGGTAGCAGAGCATGGTTTGGTCTATAGGCATACCTAAATCGAGTAGGCATACCTAAAATAAAAAAAATAATAAATATAGAAAAAAAATTTAATTAAATTTTGTGATAGCAAATTTGTAATAATAACATTGTGAACTGATCGCTGGTACACCCTGTAGTTATATTGCTTTTTCTATTTTAAAATTATATTTGAGTTTTAACGTCCCGCTGTGACTGTGTTTGCGCGCGGTGTTAGACACCGCGCGGCCCCGTCGGCGCTACGTCCCGTGCAGGCAGCGCGCCTTATCTCCCGCGCGTGTCATTCTCCCTGTCTACCACTTCACCCCTCCCCTTCAGCCTCACCGGCTGTTGGACGCAAGGTTATTCCGTTGCCCACCACGTCCGGCAGCGTAGACAATGCGTTGCAATCTAGTTTGATCCTCACGGCCGACAGTGCCCTGAGTTTGTCTAAATTCCTCCTTTTATCATCCGTGTTTTTTTTATAACACATCCGCCTGCAAACCAGGCCATCTTTGTGAAAAACATATACATAGAAGTCCTTTCGGACATTGTGGTATTTTTTGTCTCTCTGCGCTTACGCGCGGTATCATGTTACTCTCATGTTCAGGACTGCCAACCTGACGGCTACCTTTTCCTCCCTGTTGTCCACATACCTTGTGTCGTTAATAAGGCAAACCAGTTTTCGTACCTACCACGGACTTCAGTTAGCACATTACATATTGCATTTTTGCTTCCTATTTTAAATTTAAGCAGCCTATAATTTCCTTTTTTGAAATATAAAATATGTTATATAAATATTAAAATTAAATTTAAGTATAACTTCATTTTGTTTTGAGCACATAATATTTAAATGTTGTGTTATAGCTATATATCTATACATAATTATATTTAACATTTTAAGAATAATCTCAAGTTAAGATTCATAACATCTAAATGGGGTCTAGAAATTACTTTTATAAACATTCTTAATTCAATAATCATAATATAACTTTACACCAATTATTTAATATTACAACTAATGTAAGCATAATAATGCTATTTACTATAGTCCCAAGTACTTAATATTTACTAGATGCAATCCATAAATTCTACAAGAAGTTTATTTTGCAAATTTATCTAAGGTTAGAGATAATAATTATAATGACTACAATAAGAAATAGGATTTCATCGTAAGCTATACATACATATTTACAGTCAATTTAATTCTAAAATTAATGTATGCCTTGATGCATTTGATTATTGTTTATTACTTTTCCAATATTTGTATCCATCAAGTAACTAGCACTTTTGTTCTGATGATATTTTTGATCACCTAGTGAGAGGTGTATTCATTTTAGCCTTCGCCGAAAGGTTCCCAAATTAAGTTGTTGTGGTGTAGGTAAATTAACCACATTTTTTTATAAGCTAGTACGGAGATGATGATTGACTAGGACGTCAAGTGCATTTATTTACGTTGACTATATTAACCAGTAACTGAACTGTATATTCATAGTTTCTCAGACTGTATTGAGTGTTAACTAATTTTGTATTATTGTTTCAATAAGATTTCTAATTTGTTTTATTTTCATTAAGAATTAAATTTTTTTTTCACTGTACAGCTACGTAAACAATTTGAGCACAGTAGCTGATACCTTTGTGCATCTAGATATTTAAAGTTTTTTTTTTTGATTCTATTAATTGTCTTACACACTCTCCCTAAAATTAGTAGCTATTTTACATCATTATGATAATATTATTATACTTTGTTTTTGCAATTGTGACTTCCAAGGTGGCATTAAGGTTTAAATTTTGTGTTTTTCTAAAGTCGAACTAGGTCACGCTCGCCACAGTGCAGCACTAAATTCAGGCGTTAAATCGTGAGAGGTCCTCTGAGCCAATGAGCCAAGACCTGGTCCTCTGAGTGAAACATCTCATGACCGTTTTCGAGTGTTCTTTGGGTTCCATTCCCACCACTCATCTTTGGACGGCCTATGTTCAAACCCCCTCTTAGGCAGTGTGAACTTTTGTGCCCGCCATGGAAGATCCGACGGCGAAATTAATTAATTTAAATTTAGTTATGTTTATTAGGATTATAATATTAAATGTTATGATAATATATATATTAATTAAATTTGAGTGCGAGAACTGCTATTAATTAATATTTAATTATAATTACAATTAATAATTAGATAACTTAACTTTTAAAATATAGTTGACCAAATAAAATATTTTTCATAATATAAATATTATGGTTTTTACACAATCTGTGTTTGTTTTAATCTTTTTCTAAATTCATTTAAATTCGTTGATCTTTCAGGTTTCGAACCCGAACTAACTCAGGGGTGAAATTCCCTCGTAGGTCTCTCTGCTTCAGCCTGATGGTCTGATCAACCGTCAGAGCTTGAACATATTGAGCCTATGTAAGTTAACAAATGTAGTTTTCGGGGCTGAGGTGTACTTAGCTTTTTGAGCAAGTATAAAATTATATAATTTAGTTTGATCCATCGTCAGAGTGTGCAGGGCTTGGACCCATGCCTTCGACTTCTTATGGACAAACAAATAAGTACAGGGGTTTTCATTCCCATTTAATTTGTAAGTTACGGGTCACCATACCCATATACAGGGGTTCCAATCCCCATATATCGCTGAGTGCTCAAGGACGCATATCCCTTGTTTTGGCCTCAGTGCTTTTCGGCTTCCCTCACAGTGCCCACTTTGTGAAACTACACGATGTCCAACATCTGAGATCAACGTGATTCAATATTTACTTTATTAACTAATTATGTGTGATCATTATATATAATTTTAGATTGATCAATGCTAAATATTAAGATTTTATTTTGAGTCTCTTGACCTAAAAGTATTTCATTCTTATTTAATTAATATTGCACCCATAATAATTATCTATAATTATAAATTTTCTTTAAGAATAAGAATTATACTAATAAAATATTTTTAAGTGACCCAACTTAGTAATTGAGATTATCTGTAAGGTATGACCACCTACATTAACCAATAAGTTTATTCATTTGCCTCTATCTCAACCCTACTCCCTCTCTTAACTCAACGCGACTGGAGGTGCCGACGCGCCACAGCCGTACGTCAAATGTTAGTAGTAGTATACAGGCGAACCTGGTAACTCGCAGAACTGAAATGTTATTTTGTTGCATTTGTTTTCCCCTGTGCTCCGCATTCAAGTGGGGGAGTATGTGCCGTTTATTGGTATGATTGGCACAGATTTTAATTTTTAGGCTCAAATTTTCATTTTTAAATTTTTTGCATTTTTATTCTTATTTAATTTTTGTCAGACTTCTGTACACTCATATCAAACCTTTTTTATCCTAGTTCTCTTTCCCTGGTTTTCGGCGCACACTAGTGGCCGTGTCCTTAAGTCTCTCCCTCTCTCTTTTCTTTGGCCGCCAGAGAGCACACTTGTCCCCCACCCCTTTAGCCCCATGCTGGTTGCAAGTCACCTAGCGCGAGATTTGCGAGTCGAAGTTAAACTTAGTTCAACTGCGCCTCCATAGAGCGCGCGGCGCTCGACGGCTATAGAGGTTTTTACCAAGCAACAGACCTTCGTTTTACCTTGCCTCGGACGTCTTCGGCTCCTTTCGGCGCTGAGCCATATCTCCCCCCCCCCCCCCCCACCCCCCCCCCCTTTTTCGGCCTACCGGGTCCCAGCATCCTTTTTTTTTTTTTTTTTTAGACGATCTAGCCGCCATGATGGATTAATGCGCGGGCTGTTGGGCTGACTACATCGGCGTCTCTGTCGATCTGCTTCTTGAATAATAAATCACGTGCAGATCTGCCTTCTTCTGCGCTATAGGATGTGATCGTCTTGGCCGAGGGAATTTTTCCCTAAAACTTTTCTTTGTCTTCTGTTAGTTAGTCAGCCAACCCGAATAGCTACGTTTTAGTTGTGCTTCCGCGACATCTCCGCGATGCGCGTCCTAACTGGCGATCGCGCAACATGAATGGAATCATCTGTCATCACCCTGCTTCGGCAGGGTGCAAGAGATACCTACCGATTGAAGAAACACCCCCGTCATCCGAGAGTCACCCCTCCACAAATGGTCTTGATTGAAAGTCAATTGAGTGAACCCCAACAAAATTTATTCTGCTCTTCCCGCCGAATTTTACCTGGTCGTGAGTTCTGAACGACAAAATTTCATTTATCTTGGTGTGCCAGTGTACAGGGGAGAAGTTTTTGTGAACTATGTAAAGTTATATCTTCAGTAATTATGACTCAAGAAGAATTAACCCTTATTGGACATGGTGATATTGTAATTTTTTTTTGCATAAGATTCAAAACCAAGGCAATATATTCTAACTATTTTTGTAAACATTTCACTATGGCTAGAACCTTGTTAAATTTTCGCTAGATTCGCGGTCCGGACTCGCTAACACTATAAACTGTGTTCATGTTTTCTTCATTAATGATTGCTAAGATGTTAAAATACTAATTTGTTGATCGATGGTTAATCTGCCTTGATATTTTCTGGTAAAATCTAATTAAAGAAAGATTATGCACCACATAAAAGAATATTAATATAAATAAACCAGGAAGCCTATAGATCACATGACTTATTTTGTTGTTTTTATTTAATTGAGTACCTATATGTATATTTCTACCGATCCACTGACTCCCAAATGGATTGTTTGTAGGGAGTTTCTAAATTGTTTTGTTCCCCGCCTCGTGCCACCTCTGGTGATGTTCGAATTTTATGTGAATTTTGTAGCTTGTTGCTCAGCTGTTTCCTAGGACTTTTAAGAGGTGTTATAACACAAAAAATCAAGGGCACGAGGGGCGTTACACTAACTTTTGCACTTTTTATTCACTCAACATTCACGCACATGTAAAGGAAACACCGATCAGAAATCAGGAAGTAACATGTGCCATAGATAAGGATAGCATGCCCGAACAATGAAATACCGGCCTACAGAAATGCGTTCACGATGCTGCACAGGAATCAATAAATTTTCAATGCAGCGGACGCCATATTGGTTTCTTTGTACCTTATAAACGAGACGTCTCAATGCTCAGTCATAATAAGGGACATGTTTATTCTTGAAGTGATTTTATATACGTACGGTATAAAATGTTTTGTTTTTTACGTTACCATTTTAGCCGACATAAAAAAACTTCGTTTATAAATACAAGTCGATAGTGTGGCAACGTTTCGTGACGAGTCGATTTTACTGAAATATGGCATCAATGTTAGCCATCTACCGTTTGTTGACTGTTTACTCGTTGCTAATTATAAAATGGCTGCAGATTTAAGGTGATTTTTACTACTTCTGTATACTATCGTTAATGTTTTTATGACGGTTTCTTTCTAAGAAATGATTATTTCCGCAAAATCTTTATGGTTAAACGATCATCTATTATAATTTATAGTGGCGGGACCACATACAGTAGAACCCCTGTCATACACTTTTCAACGGAGGGCACAAAAATGGTGTATGATGCGGGAAAGTGTATGAAAAGGGAATGGCAATAATTTTTTTTTTTTTTTTTCAATCTAGCATACAAGCACAATGTCAGATTAAACTTAAATACATAATGTGTAAATAATTGCATTATATGAAAGATATGAATTCATAATTATATATACATATAATAAAACCACCAGAAATGTAAAATACAGTCCATAATCAAGTAAAGCTGACATGAGAAACAGTGGCCTTACAAAATGTTATGAAGTCCTTTCTTGGAGGGCAGGAAAAGTCACCAAGCCTAAATTAGAAATTAAAAAAATTAGGCTATTGTAAAAAGAAAATCAGATATTTATGCTTGTTTATTTCTTTTTACAAACAACTTTATGCAACAGAACAATTTTCAATAATATGTTTAACTTGAGAAACGTAAAATACAAAACACTCAGATCGTAAGAAAACAATAACAAACAGGTATATTCAGTTCAAAGATTAATGAATGCACAAAATATGAGATCCGTGCCTTGGTAAAGCGCGTGCACCATTTTCATAATCATTGCTAGTTGGCGCCACTAGTCTCGCTTGGTGCTGACCATAGATGCTACTAGCGAAGTGCACAGTCTTCTTATGATACTATCAATATCTATGGTGGGATAAAGTTATTTTCTTACGTTTGCAAATGTAAACAATGAACGTTTTTCGAACTAAAGGCATTAAAACGTAGTTTATCAGAAGGAATATAAAAAAAAAAATTTGTGAATTTTGGGCTTTTACGCTTCGTAAAAACGTATGAAACGGGAAATTAATGATTTTATAAGTGTATGTTCCGGGAAAGTAAACCATTGTAAACATAGTACTTTCGGCGGGACAAAAATTAATCGGCGTATGACACGGGAAAATGTATGAAACGGGAACGTATCATCGAGGTTCTACTGTATTTTGTACGATCAATGCGGACAAAACGATAATTCGAACATCGGTACAAGCGGACTTTTTTAACCTTAGTTGTATGGCCTGGTTATTTTGTTTCTTCCTTCGGTCTGTTTTCGCTACTCCCCTGTTTCTATCCCATTAAGGTTCCAGCCTTGGTTGTTTGGCATCACCGCCTGAGACCAGCAAAAAAAAAAAAAAAAAAAAAAGTATGGCAATTTTGCCGGGACCTTAGAAAGTAAGAAAGTATATGATAAACACGGACATTCGATACATGCGAGTTCGATAGATAGAGGTTTGACTGTACTGGGCTACAATAATCTATATCCTCCCCATTATAGCCCGACATGCCTCATACACAGAAACGGCAGGAATTATTGTGTTTCCAAGTAGTCTAGATTTAATTCCCATTTGCACATATGTTGCTGTAAGAAATGTCTTTCATACAAACTGGACATGTGAGTTTCATTTATTTAATATTAATGTATATGTATTTATGACTTGCTTCGGCTACTTATGAACAATGTATTAAAAACAATTAAATAAAAATGGAAAACATTAACGGTTCAGTATCCATTTCTCAAGCAAATTCATTCTTAAAATTGTGTGTGTAAACGTTGGGAGTTCTAAAAGTATTCTATTTCCTGAGATTTTAGTGGAACAATAAAATTTTCTTTCAAATTTAAATTATAAAGAAAACTCACTTATAAAAAAATATATGATTGTAGCGGATCCCCTCCTCCAAAAAATTCTGGCTACAGCACTGCATCCATAATATTTAAATGCAAATGAATTGAAACAAACTTACATAAATACTGCAAATGGATAGGATCTGTCATAACAAAGGTTGAAAGTTCCCACATTTTTGACATGTGTTCAACCCCTAGAGCTCCTTAAAGCAGAGTGATTTTCTTGAGTCAGCCATAGCGGTAAGAACTCTTTGTGCCAGTAGTGCGAAAAAACTGTATTTTCCTGTGGTCTTGCCTGAATTTGTTAATTAAAATTGAATACAAGTTTACTGTGACCCACATCAATTAAAAATCTGCAGAAAATTAAAACAATGGGATTTTCTTGTAAGCCCTGTACCCGGGCTTAAAGTGTGTTCCACACTTTACACACTACCCACGCACTCACTGGAATTCAGGACTGGATTTTTCATAAAGGAATTTAAACAGATACAGGGGTGCAGAGGGTCGAAGCTACATGTACATTCTTTAGAAACTGAAACCAATAGAATTTCAGTTAACAATTCACTATATGAATGTGATGAATTGGCATTGTATGTACCCTGCCCTTACGAGGCCCACCTAGTTAGGGATGTATTTGTGTTAGTGAGTACGAGACGGATGATAAGTGTAGCGTGGAATCTCCTGTAAGTGCAAGGCTGTGAACTGGCACGCAGTCTTGTCGTCGTGCATAGGGAAACTATGAAATTTGAATGGCAACCATAACATTTTATGGCGGAAAGATTAAGATAAAGATGTAATGAAAGTCCCTTGAGTGCTTTCAAGAATCTGTAACGGGTGGTTCATGCCTAAAGATTATTTTGGAAACATGCATTTCAGCCATTTTCACTCTTATATAGATACAGTTTAAGAAGGAAATATGGAAACAGAACTACTAATATTATCGTGAGCATATTCTTAAATGTATTTTGTAAACATACCCCACTTTGATATCTTGAGCAATTTTTAAATATCGCGATTTTTTCTAATGCTCCGCATTCTGTGTGTGCTCGGGTAGGCGGGGCTCTTAAACCACATGGTCTCTGTCACGTCCCAGAGAGGAACAGTTGTGGTTTGCAGCACTCTCAAATTGTAATGCAGTGTGTGACAAAAGATGATGGGGCCTCCAAGATTAAAATGAGCTCTGAACAACTTAAGAACAGACTCAGTGCACATAAATCAATTTGAGTCATGTTAGAGTTTCGCAATAATTATCATGTCCTGCTTCAACACAAGACTTATTTATTTGGTATTTACTAGGAAAAGTGTATTCAAGCCATGTCAGCTTAGTTTTGATTTGGTGTCTGCAATCTTTTTCTGTACTTAGTGGCTATTTATTCTAATTTTAACTGATTTCTCTTGTTCAGTTGGAATTCTTTTGCCGAAGTAGAGAAGAGGAATTTGATGATTTTAAAAACAACTTTGAGGTGAGTGTAAAGTTTTCATTTTGCCTAATAAATTCTACAAAAGTATAATATGTATCAATAGATTAAAAATAATTTTTTAAATAATCTCATATTGAGTTATATATTTTAAAGCCACCAAACTACCATCAGTATGTATAAAAGAAAAACTGGCCATATTTTTTGAATAGTAAATAAATTTTCAAAACTGGTTTCCAGTACCTACCTCCTAAAAAATGACTTGATAAGAGATTATGTGCAATATGTATCTAATTATGTTCTTTTTTTGTTCTCTCATACACTTCAGTCTGATGGCAATGCTGAAGATGATACTTCGTACGAAGACAAAGGATTGTATGCCTCATCACATCTTTCCAGTTTATTTTTCAAGAAGGCATGAACTCTAACAATTGTTGTTTTTATAACTTTTAAAAGATTTTATGTTGCATAGAAGGTTGTTGTTTGTGTTTTAAATGGAGACAAGAGGAACATTTTTAATACAAAATTTTGATACAAAAAATTAAATCCCTGGCTTTTCTATTTCCCAGTTCAACATAAGTACCTATATACCATAATTAATCTTTCATCCATGAAAGTCACTAAATGAGGATTTATTACTTTTGACACGCAAAGAAAAAGTTAAACCATTGGAAACACTGATAAATTTCAATGGATAAACAAATTCCAAAGATACCGTGTTTTATCGCACAATAGTCGCACGCGCGTAATCATCGCAACCATATGTTAGGCTGTCAAAATTGGGATAAAAAAACTTCTCGCATAAACGTCGCATGATGTTTTTGGTCCCGCTAGTAGATGCCGAGCGCTTTGTGTAGGTATCTTTTCCGTATAAAACGATGTATTTTAAAGTAGAAATCTAATATTTATTTGGTCATTACCACTTACTTAATAAATTAACGGAAAAATATGAAGTTGTTTGACGTTAAAATTTTCTTATAAAGACGTTTTTAAACGTTAGTTCCTTTATCTGATCGTCTGCGTCGCCGCGGTGTAAGTATAATCTCAAATTTAATTTCGGTCGTTACCACTTATTTATTTAATTAACAGAAATACGAAGTTGTTTGACGTAAAATTTTCTTATAAAGATGTTTTTAAACATTATTTCCTTTATCTGATTGTCTGCGTTGCCGCGGCGTACCGCTTATAAAAATGTAGCCAGCGCATCATTCATGTTTGGTTATGTTGCTTCCCGTATAGAGCGTGCGCACGTAGTCGAATATTGATATCTCGCCGAGTGCATACAACGCGCGCTCTCTGTCAGGTGCCGAGTTAACTACATTTGATAGCCCGCATTCTTTCGTGGTAAGTGTGTACTATGGCACGTTATTTCACGTCAGATTCAAGTGGCTTGCGTCCGCGTTTTGGTTTTTCTATTTAAAGTTGAAGAAAGGTTTTTGTTTAAGGAATTATTAATATAGATTGTTTGGCGTGCTCTTGTACACTCCACCTTTTTTTAAATAAACGTACTTTCCATGAACGGGTTTTGTTTTTATGAATAACTTTTCCTAACAAAAAAAAAAATTTTCCGCACATTTGTCGCACCCCTACTTTTCAAACTTGATTTTAGAATAAAATGTGCGACGATTATACGAGAAAACACGGTACTGCCATTCCTTGAATGCAATATTTATTAATATTTTGTTTCTCTACATGAAATTACATTAATAGAACAGAAAAAAATTATTAATTAATATATTACTTTAAACCAAAATATTAAAGTATTGCATATTTAAATTTAATACATATCAAGACAAAATGTTAAGAAACAAGTTTATAGTCTTTTAAACTCAAAAGACTCAAAGTACATAATGGGTGTCTACTCAGGAATCACATGGAGAAAGCATTTCTTCAGAATTTTCTTCTTATTTAGTTTTTTCTTTCATGGGTTATATTTTACAGATAAGGGATATATTTTGTATGTTGTCATTTCAATTCTTTCCAATTTTATGGAGTTTTGTCAGGATTTTTATGCTTCAGTGATTTTTTTTTTTTTTCATTTCATGATCATTCCTGGGAATGTTCCTGTAAAATTGTTGCCGTCATTAAATTCTGAACTCATAAATTAGGGATTTGACTTAAATTAACAAATGTATTTTCATTTTGTGTATGTGGTTTTACACGGGGTGGCCACATCCCAATGATAACATGATGTGTGAAGCAGTTTTTTCCCCCTTCAGTTAATTGTTGCACCATATTGGTTAGACGCCTAAAACATTGCAGTGCAGAAAAAGTTTTAAATGATTTTTTCTATGAAAGTGACTTTTCTAATTCATACTTATTTACCATCATCAAACATAGTCAAGAACCATTTCTGAAATGTTTTGGGCAAAACATGGCAATTTTGAGGTTAAAAAGTGACTTAAACTACGTCACAGCATGCCGTCTCCTGACATTTCCTAGCTCCATGGTTTTACATGACACGGTCAAGCACAGAGGCTTGAGACGACAAGATCTTGAAGATAACAATGGCTCTGGACCACCTGGACACAGACTTCGTTCTCACAAACTAGTCATGCTGAGTGCTGGGATCGAACCTATGATCCTTACCATATCCTATGTATTGTGAACACAGCTACAAAGGAATCCTCTTTTGAATAATATAAAAATAATATAAATAATATAAAACGCAGCAGACTACCAAGAAAACATGTGTCAGGTGACATAACTTATCCCTGCATTATGGATTAGTATGTGTGTTTATCACCGTATCAATCCATCCAGTTACGAAAAAAATACGAAAGCTTCAAGTGTTATATTATTTGTATTTATTATTTATGTTTATTATTTTATAGTATTAATGTAGCTCACCTAACCAACCATTCAAACAATTCCATAGCACTTTTAATGTACCTGCAATGGTAAACTACTTTATGTATCAAAACACCCTCTTAAAAGATTGATTTGAAAAATACCAGGAAGTAAAAAAAAAAGCATTTTAGAATTTTTTAAATTTTTTTTAAAAAGAGGCCCTTTTTTTTAGATTCACCAAAAATTCTCATGTTTCAATTCATAGCTTATAGAATACAAATTTTAAGGGAGTAAAAGGCAAAAATGAACATTTCATACCGAATACTAGAAGTAACAAAAATCTTTTCACTCCTTTTATGTTTTAGTAGCAAATTTTATGCACTGCTTTTGGTCAATTTTATTTACAGTTTTCTGGGATGTCTAGGAAATTGCAAACGGTGCACAGTTATGGGTTTATGCAGTGCAAGGTGGTTTCATTAGCAGCAGCAGTATTCCAACTAAGTCACTATAAATTTGTTTATTGTTACTGATTTCTCTTATCTATGTTGTGCAGTACACTGATAAATTAAGCAAACAAGTAATGTTTGATATAATTTATATTGCGTTTCAGTAATGGGCATAAATCCAGGAAGGGAAGAGCAGGAGGCCAGAACAACCCCCCCCCCCCCACAAATTAAAAAAAAAAATCATAGTGTTTTGAGGGTCATCTTTACATTAATAAATTTGTTTTCAAAATTTTAACAACTTCCACATGCATGTGATTGTACATATCCACATAAGGACACATCTACATTCAAGTGTATTTTTTATTCTGGAAATCTAAAAACTCTACAATTAAAAGACTTATAGAAAAATGCCACAAACTATGCTGCAACAACTTTATATACACAACTCAAAATAATGAGCTCAGACAAATATTATTTGAGGATTAATACCAGATCCTTTACTGACAAGACACAGAAGGCCCAAACACTACAGTAGCAGTGCTCTAGTAAGGTGTAATGGTCTCCCCAAATGGCCAATAATGCTGCACACCTGCACGGCAGAAATGATCAGTGAGCTGTTGGGGGATAAGTTGTCACACTGCCATCAGGGCTTTGTGGGAGGTGCTTTTCTGGTTGCAATGCATCCCAGATGTGCTTAACTATATTTAAGCATGGAGAATGAGCTTATCGCCCACGACACCAGCCCTGTGTTCTGTTTCGGTCATCACCTAATTATTTTGACCAGTATATTTTACAAGGCATCTTTCTCAGTACAATGCACTAAATAGATATTCGAATGAAACAATTGTACGGTGTAATGTCCCTTGAAATGTTCATATGTTATTCTCTTTATCATTAAAATAATTTTTGCAAAAACATTTCCTGAAGCTGAAATTTTGTTCTAGGGATATCTATTGATTTTCCAGTACGGCACTTATGGTTGAACATAGTACAAAAATGATAAAAACATCATCACATATCAACAAATCTTCATTTTAATACTTTTCAACTATGGAATTATACTTTAACACACTTTACATGATCCAAATACAATCTCTACTTAATTTACATTTGGTATAAACATGAGCACACTGCTTTTATTTACAAGAACTTAATTTTTTCTCAAATGCATTATACAATATATATTATAAATATATATTATATAGGTTTGACATTTCCTCACAGATAAAAATTAATTTCATACAACATACACATCTACACAAAAAATATTTACACATATAAATGTCATGTTCCAAAAAGCTATCAAAGTGATGGCAAATTACACATTTTATTTACAGTAAAATAAATATTACCAACAGTGTAAGTAAAATAAAACTCTAATAATTTCTTAATTACAAATAAAATATGTAGAAAAATAACAAATTCACTACTTCACCCTGTATCTGGCCTTCAGCTATCCAGAACTAGCCTGGGAAGACTAGGAGAAAAACCTCCCAGGATAATTATTGTACTTTCATATACCTCACCAGCTATTATTTCATAAAATATTTTGAATAATTTGCAGTTGCCGTTAAAAATGGTTTTATATGAAGTGGAATAAATATTTGTATTGCCTCTTGTGATGTATTTAACAAAGTGCACATCATTATTTGACAATGGTTTCTATGTTTATGTTCCAGCACTGCAAAGTCAGCTGTTTACGATACAGAGAATTAAAAAAAATCTCGCACAAGTCAAACAAAGCCATTAAAATCAAGCTGAGTAAAAAAGTCTATCTAAATAATAACATTTGAGGGTTTCTATTAGAGACAATGTCTACATTTTTGGTATGTTAAAATGATAAAGGTCGATATGAGAGAACTCATACCAACATTCACTGCCATGAAATAAGTCTGGTCCACTGTGTCAGCCTTCTTAAAGGAACTAAAAATGTCAACTCCTATAACTTCTAAAATCATCAATGCTAAACTTGTTACACAACACTTTTACATTGACTAGCACCTGCACCTCAATTCTAAATTATTCTATTATTCAATGATCTGATATTTATAGTTAATGCACTGGTGGAATGCCAAGAAATTTACAAAAAAATACACACTACTAAAATTAGTGTTAACTTCTTATTTTGAAGATAAAATAATTTGTTGTAACCATAGTTTATAAGTGACTGGAAACATATGTTGGTTAAATGTAGTAGTGATACTTTTAAGTTATAAGCAATAGTGATCTTTGTAAATGAATTAATTCAGAAATATCAGGGTCATTATGAGACGAGGGTGATGACGGTTGAATGGGTGGGGGAAATGGGAGTCTCCCGAAGAAACACAAAACCACCAGCTTACTGAAACTATCACCATCTTCAAAACTTGCAAGAAATATGGGTTTGATCCCAACTGTAATTGAACCCAAATTGCTTTGGTGGGAGGCAAGTGATTTGACCACTCAACCACCATGAAAGTATGTTGTAATAAGGATACGTAATTCTTAAGAAGGATGGATACAGGCCACTGCATAACATTTGTCCGCAGCAGAAAACCAACACTGACAAATTAATATAAATAAGGTTCCTGGGCATAACATTTTCTTTCTTGTAATTTTTTTCGTAAGAAAAAATAAATATGTAGTTTGTATATTATATATTTTATTTTAATCTATCCTCCTTATAAACCATAAATAAGCTTTAAAATGGTAAAAATATTCAATATATTTTCAGTGATTTTCATTTAATTAACTAGTTCGTCACTGGTATCAAAATAGTCAAATCAAGTTGGGATTTGTAAAATCCTATTTTAATTCTAAGTGAATATCCTGAAAATTATGCTTGAATAGCAGTTATCTTTAAGAAGCACTTTTTTGAATGTGAATTTCCTTACATGATGATTATTGGAAATCCAATAAAAGTGTCTAAATGGTTCTGTAAATAAATTCTTAATAGCTTGCCTATTAAATTAATACTCATAAAAATAAAATTATTCAAATAGAATAGAGGTCCTGAAACTTACGTTCCTGGTTATAACATTTTCTTGCATAGAACATTTTTTTTTTCTCCATGGAAAGGTTACAACAGGAATGTACTTTATGTAAATATGTACAGGAGGCAAAAAACAAGCCCAAGGTTAGCTATTATCAGAAAATATAAGTAAATACACACAGAATGTGAACAAAGAATATAAGTCAGTACAACTATACAGAAAACTATTGACAAAATAATGCAATAAACAAAATTACTGCCAACAGGCAAAAACTGTGATCAAAACAAGGTAGCCATGTCTTTGTAAGCACACAAATGAGGACCATAATGTGTGCTGATGATGTGAACAAAACGCAGTTACCTAAATATCACAATAGTTTTGTTATAGCAAGCCTACGTGAGTTGTCTTTGCTGTGTTGTCCTCACAAACAAACCTTTTTGGTACACCTTACATTTGCATATGTGCCAGTCATTGGATGTTGATTTCAGTAAACTCAGTAGAGACCAAAAATGTTTTACGAAAGCATTAAAATATTTTTGATTAATATATTAATATTTGAGAAACAGACACATTGCAACACTCTGTATTAAAGTACCAATGACTTCCCACTGTCTCTGTTAATGCTACTCCAATAATTTTGCCAATGTTTCCAAGATCACTCCAGGATACTCCTAGTGCTTATGCACTAATTTTTCTTTTATAAATACCGATCGTACACATACTTTTGTTTTTGATTAATTTTCATGGGTTTTTCTGTTCTTCCAGGCCTTGATATAGCAGTAATTGCTGTATTTTGTTTGTAACTAATTACAATGCTTGGAATATAAATATAAATAGCTACCTAACCTCTTCCAACATGTAATTTATGCCTGACCTATTAAAAGTGTTTTAGGTTACGCATCACACTAAACTTAACTTTTGTGAAACTTATTTGATCTGCATGTTTTTAACTTAAATCCTAAACAAAAGTCAAAAACTGTTTGCTAGGTAGTGCAGTGAATTGAGCCAAGAAAGGCAAAGTTGCCAAAAAGTTCCAGATACCTGGTGAAGATGTGTAGTACAAACACATATGACACAGTTCGCAAGTCAAGATATGTCATCATTTCATGACAAAGAAAACACAAAATGAGATCACGTGCTATTTGACTGTTTCGCGGGTGGCTGCAACAGATCGTAGTACTGTAACAGAGCCTCTTGTAAGGAGCGCGACACTTGTGGCGAGGCAATTGTCGTGCAGTCGACCAGGTATGGATACAAGCCTATCAGTTGCTCCCACGTCGCTGTGCTTACTGCAATTACAAACCAGACCATGTTCTGATAAAACAAAAAATGCAAAAAGTAGGGTAAGAGGTTGAAAATAAAAATAAAGAGAATAAAAAAAAAGTAAAAGCACTCAGAAGCTTGAGGTGACAGGACCTCCATGACTAGACTCGAAAACTTAGTAGGTACCGACTCAGAGCTCACAAATGTGAGTCATGTTGAGGTGCTATGAGCCTCACCACATGAGCATGAGACGCATTAGCGCTCACCAACACAGACAACCCTCACATAGTAACATTTTTAATTTTAACTAAAACCAGAGAAAAATTACCACACTGACTGCTTTCTGCACACAAAAACTGAGTAAAACATTACAGATATAAGGTAGTTATAAAATTTAAACTATAAAATATTGCAAACAAAATGTTAATTTAAACTTTAAAAAACAGGCAGTTCCCATACGTATTGCTGCTGTGGCCTCTGTCACCATGTGTTAGCTGTATAAATAGAATTTAATGTATATTCCTAACTAACTGTGTTTATATAAAGGATGAAAAGTACCCTACAATAATATATACTATCTCCATGTGCAAAGCTGGTTACCGGTTCTAGTCTACAAATTAAATTATATTTACTCTTTTATCAATGAAGGAACTGATAAAAAAATATTGCTTTTAATAAATATGATTTCCATTTCAAAACAGACAACCTATCAATAAAAACTCACCTTTTTGTTTTGGTGCTTTCTTGAGTGAGACGACCAATGTAGCAATGGCCTTTAATACAAAAGATATTTCTGATAACCTATTTCTGAAAAAAAAAAAATTATTATTTTAGAACATGCTGTGTGTGCAACAGGTGTTTGCTTGTGGAGGAAATATATGTAGAATGGTGGATGAAGGATTGATTTGATGATACTACTAATCAATACTCATTTTCATGCACTTATCTTTAGCAAACGCATAATTTACTGTTCCAAGGAGAATGAATGAAAGTTAATAGACAATGTCACTAAAAGTTATCGTATTTACCTGAATATAATGCTATTATTTTTACCAAAATGTGGAAACTAAATGTAGGGGTTGCATTATAATTACAAACTTGTGTCTTGCCATTGGGAACAGCGTAGTTGAAAAACCACAGGCTCTGCCTTTTAAATGTGTCACTCATGCCACTTTAGACTGCTGTTGATTACCACTTCCGCCTGTAAACTGCATCACTGAGTGCGTGGCTTCCTGAACCTATGCACAGGTATGACAGATGACAGATGACAGATGACAGATGACAGGTGCCGGATGAAGGAGAGGTGCAAATGGAGTTTGTCTCAGTGTTCTCTCTGCTTGTCTTCACTGTGGCTGCTCTGCCCAGACCACCAGACCACCGGATATCTCCACATTCTTTGCTTTCTGGACAGCCGCCCCTTTTGAACTGGTCATAAAACACTATTTATTTTCTAACTGCGGCTGGTATGTCAAAACAGACCATGTAAATCACTCTACTGACGAACGTGGCACCAGAAAAGGTCTAGTAAATATGGAATAAATTCAATAATTAAAATAATTTTCAAGTGCCGCGTACTTGAATCGAAATTTCCAATCCAACATAAAGTATTTTTCATAAACTCATAATAAAAAAGTTAGGGGTCGCATTATATTCAGTGTCACATTATTTTCTGGTAAATACAGTATATAATGAAGTGTGGTGGCACAACTTATTGATTTGCAAAATATTTACTCACATTCATCATCACATTGTGGTAGTATATCAATGTAAAGAGATTTGTTTAAATATTTATATGCATCTCAAATTTATTACATAAGCATTAAATTACGAGGAAAAAAAATATCACCAGAACTCGGTAATCCTAAAAAGAGTTAATATTAATGCCTGTACTTAATAATATATTTTGAAAATATATACTGCATCTCATCATAGTGCTGACAACTTAAATCTACTTTTAGTAACTTAATTTCTTCACTTCATGATATAACATGGAAAGCTATAAATTGGGACTGGAAATATTTGCAGTTTCATGACCTCAAGAAGAGACTACAGTCTTTACATGATTGAACAATGTCTCCAGTTGATTAGCTTTTAGCTTGTGAAATGTCTCAACTAGGTTTCATGTGATTCAATAATCTTTTAGTTGAGGATCTCTGTTCAGCTCAGTCCACTACAAAGACATTTGCAAAATCTGCCAACTGGGAAATAACACCACACATATTTCCTGACTACAAATATAATGAATGCATTGGTGATTTATGTTCTACCAGATCCACAGCATACTGATACTGGAATTCTACATATTAAGCTTTAAAGGAATGGTAACACAAACTAGTACCTAGGAAGCGGACATTTTCCACTTAGCCGCTGATCTTGAACGTACTGATGAAGAACCTCTTGGAACCTGTGAAGCAATGCTGTGACCGCGAGTCTTCCGGCCAGAATGTCTTCGACATCTGCAAGCTCTCCAGAATCCATCCCATGCAGCAGAGAAAACTGCAGCAATGTCTCAAAGCAGGTCTTGGCAAATTCTTCTCTAAGTTTATGATCACTTTCAAACTCTGAAAAAGTAAAACCACTCTGCATTTTACAGTGCTTGTGATATGAAATGAAATGAATTTTAAACTACATACAAATTCTCACCTAGTTTACCAGAACTGAAACCTAACAAGTAATTATTAGATAAATGTACAGGAGTGCACAACATACAACAATACTGAATCTAAAATATGTCAATATAAACTTTTCAGACCACAACTTAAAATTTACAACAAAGCTAAAAACTAGTGGTGCACCGATGCGGATACCGATGAATCGTAATTGGCGATTATGGGTACTTACCGATTAATCGTAATCGGCGATTATGGGTACTTACCGATTAATCGTAATCGGCGATTATCTTAACGATTACTTTGCCGATTATCAACGTCCCGGCGTAATTAAGTAGGTTTTTTACCGTGTAATATTTTGTTACACATTTTAGGACGAAATACGGTAATATTAGTATATATTACAAAATTCATCTAACTCCGTCATATCAAGATTACAGATATTTCGTTAAGTTTAATAAATCTCATTGCCTCGAACAATAAAAAAATACATTTTTCCTACACGTTTATTTACGTTTCGTCTTTTGTTCTGTCTTTTGTTTAGTGGCCTTGTACATTACCTATAGCCAGAGACGTAAAATAGATTGCACGCAATCAAAATACCACAAGCAGTTGCAGTGGATTCTATGAGAATCGATCTTTTCGAGTCGTAGTAGCGGTTCAAAACCATGGTCCCGATACCTTTCAGAGTTTATCACTGCGTTTTACAAACTCGTTATGGGCGTCTTTGGTAACATTATCCGTTGTTGTGTTATTTGTATGTGACGTGAAAAGTGAAAAAGTATTTATAATTTTATACATTCAGTCAACATTAATAAAATCACATGTGCTAGAATTGGTTTTGAGTCATTTTTATATAATTATAGTGAGATGGCGACTAGGGAGAAAAAAAGTGAAGTGTGGAAACATTTTTCTATAAACTCAAGTGAACAAAATATAGCAACATGTTTAAATTGTTAAACGGTAATGTCTTGATGTAACCTTATGTGATAGTCGATAATAATGCTAGTTTTCCGCAACAAAAACTTACCCACTGTAAATTACAATTATTAGACTGTAGTTCAAGTTGTTTACAATAAAAAATATAAATAGAAGTTAAGTTAATTTACACTTTGCAATGACTTAATAGTGTATTTTATATATCTTTATACAGTTATTATAACTGTATTCTCAATTTTACCTAATCTTGTTATTAAATTCACATGGGAATAAAAAATTTTGTGTGCATTATTACACTTCAAAAAATTTGTTCATTATAATCGGTAACTGAATCGGTATCTGCCAATTATTGCTCTCATAATCGGTAATCGAATCGGTAATTGATAAAGTCATATCGGTGCACCACTACTAAAAACACTGTTCTAATTCTTGCCAATATATTGGGGGGAAATGCAATAAGTTGAATGTTAAGTAGTTTTAACTAACAGCTGGCACACATTGCTTTACTATTATGCATTTAAGTGAAAGATAATTGTTTACAAAAAAAAACCATGTACTTGCATAAACAGTGGCATGACAAATGGTTGCATGCACTTTACCAAAATGAAACATTAACAGCAAAGGTGAGCAAGGACTGTAAACATCAATGAAGAGTATAAAACTACTGTTATGACACTTCTGGAACTTTAAAAAGCCAAAAATACTTTTGAACATCACTATTAATGAGGGGCTCCGCAACATAGTAGTGCAAGTAAATTTTTTTGCAGATTTGAGTGTTCCATACCAAATAAAATTTGAACGTTTTAGAGGTGAAATGCGTAGCTAACTTAAAGTTGCAAAATTGTTGACTTACACCACTGACAGACCCTCTCAAATGATGAGGGCAACGTACAAATTCCTGACAACTTGGTTAAAAATTGCATCACACTGAAAACAAAATGATAAGTAATAATCCATTCTGTCTCGAGATTTGTACTCATTATGTTCTCACACTCAAAATAAAATGAGCATTTAAATTATTTCTGTGTTTTGGGGTACAAATAGTTTAAAATTTATTTTATTTTCATGCAAGCAAAAAAAACTGAATTGGGAAATTTTCCCAAAACGTAAACCTTACATGTACAGTAAACTCTCGATTATCCGGGCCTGGATTATCCGGTTTTCGGGTTATCCGTGCTTGATTTTTTTACGAAGTTGTAAAAAAAAAGACCGGGTGTGGCTACGCCGCGCTTTTTTTTTTTTTTTTTACTGCTGTGTCAGAAAGCCTTTTACCTGACCCTTCTTCAGACCCTCGTTCCCCGCCACCTTCACCCGTCAATTTGTCACACTTTAAACCAAAAAGGAATGCCTGACTGCTGCTTCCGGCTCAACTCCCTCCCCCACCCCCCCTTTTAAATTTTCTTTTCACAGCGCCCCGTCACGCTAAAAAAAAAAAGGTCTCTCTACCTCTTTTACTTTTCCACACTCCTTACGGCTGGAAGAGGCATTTTTCACGCAGTTATTAACATCAGTTCTCCCAGGAACATTTGTTTTTGTAATGATGTCTGGTAAAAGGAAACGTAAAGTGCTGACAATAGCAGAGAAGTTAGAAGTTGTGGACAGGTTAAAAAAAGGAGAAACTGCCGCGAAATTAGCACAGGAATATGAAATTGGAATCCAAACCGTGCGAGACATTAATAAAAGTGAAGAAAAACTTTTGCAGTTTGCTAGTAGATCAGACAGTGTGGCAGGGCCTTCTAAACGTAAAAGCATGAAAACATCTACCCACGCAGATGTTGACAATGCTTTGTATGTTTGGTTTAGGTCGTTAAAAGGGTGGAGGGAGATGCTGAGTTGGGACTTTCGCCGCTCTCCCTCCCGAAGCAATAAAGGGGACAGGAGAAGGGTGGCGGCAACACAGTGCCAGTATTGTTTACGGTCCAATAAGCTGGGACGCGGTATACAAAGCCTTTGCTTGTACTCATATAATTCTACTGAAGAGACCCTCTTTTGCCAGTAAATACACAATTTTTAAGTGGTGAAACGGATTATCCGGGTTTTTTTATGGGCATTCAATTATCCGGGCATCGGAAGGTCCCAATTAACACGGATAATCGAGAGTTTACTGTACTTGAAAATAAAGATCAGTCAAAATATTGTAAAATTGACTTATAAGGTAGTTAATGCAAATGCAACTATTACCTGATGTTATGGAATTACTTGCAGAATGAATTGAACCTTTGTTAAGGATCATGACTACATCAAGTATAAACTCTTTGGGTACAACATGTGAATAAGGAAGAACTTCTTCTTTCAACAATTCAATCACTTGGCAGTCTACAGCTTCGTCAGCCTGGATTTCCTCTGGGCAACGTTCTATTGACGGGACACTGTCAACCACAAAAAACAGCTAGTTACACATTAAAATTTTTGTTAACACATCCTATTTTCCTTTTAGTTTATTTATATAAAAGGTTTTGTTTGGCAGTTCTAAAGTAATTACAAAATATTATTGCACATTGGATAAAACTGTTTAGTTTGTTTGCTTGGAAGGGTTTTATGTTTACACAGTTATGCACAGAGGCAAAGGCACCTCCAAAATTAAAGTGGACTCAAAATCACTTTGATACTGACTCATTGCTCATAAATTCACGTCAAGACAAAGGGTTGGGATCAAATTCATGACCCTTGATACATGAGCATGGTAAGTTAGTGATCATGGCCACCAAGAACCCAAAGATTTAATTAAATTATTATCAAACTACTTTCCTTCATATCACAATTCTTTTAACACATATATTAAATATAATAAACTCTCAATTTTGATATTCTTCTCAAATAATTATATTAGATATTAATAAAATATATTAGCAAAACATTATTAAAAATATTAGATACATTATTCAAATATAATTGTTTGACTAAAGTACATATTTCAATTATTTAATAAGAATTTTTGGGAGCATGGTTAATATATATTTTCAACACATTGTGTGCTTTCTGCAGCAAATACCAGGACTGATTTTGCTATGTGGTACACAATATAATACGTAGAAAGTCTTGATCAAACAGGGCTTTTCAAACTGTTTTAAGTAGTTTTAGAGCAACCATACATATATTTTCAAAGTATGCTGGCGTATACATTATTTGAATTGTTTGTTGCTAAGTCCTACTTACTTCTGATAATTAAATACAATTTTAACTATAAAAGTGAAAACATACTGTCAATGCAGCAATAAAATACAAAAGAAATGATGCAGTAAACAAGATACAAGAACTAGTTCACCTTGAAGGGAATAGGAAAGCATCAAGCACATCTGCTAGTCGTGGCCACATGTCCTGGAAGTGTTGAGAATGCTTCCTGGCTAGCGGCAGGCCAATGTGCAGCACCGTCAGCAAGTTAGTTATTGCAAGTTTCCATGTGCTCGCAGAGGGGCAACTGTATTTCAGAGACAACGGAAAATAGAAAGCCTGAAACACAGTGGCAGCAGTGTTGCAAAGACATAAACATTCAGTTTACGCATAGACTACAAATTTTTATAAATTTAAAAAATTTGTTTGAGTTTTGCTACTTGCTCAACTAAAAATCATGATCTTGTGTATGTGTGCACAGTTTGACAAAGATGATAACAGTTTACACATATAACAATTATCATTTAGTATTATTATTTTGTAAATGTTACTTCCTAAAACTGTGTCCTGTTCAAAATCAAAAATGTTCGGATTATCATTGATAGTGAGGAGGGGGGGGGGGGGGGGGGGGTCATACTACATATGATTGGATAAATTAACATTGTAAATGTAATTTCCATTTTTTATAACCCTTTATCACATTCTCAATTTAATATTTGTTTTTTATTAATGTTTGGAATTGCAGTTATTAGGTTGCCAGGGTTCTAATGTATGTACTCTGAAAGAAATACCAGTTTCAACTTCCTAACACAACCTGCCATTTTTGGTGATCACACCCATTTCCAATCAGCCTTCACATGGTTATCTGTATTGATACTCTGGTTACAAAATGTTACAGACAAGTGTTCACACATGTTTCGTTTGTCTGAGAACCGATCTCAGATGTCTCATATTTGCGTGATAAAATAACAGATGAACTTCATTTCACGTGAAAATCATGAAGCAGTGAGGGAACATAATTTTAGAGAACGTGTTTGGTTCCAACTCCGTGGAGGCACCAGTGTTGTGCGGTTGTCAAGTCAGCAAGTGTTTGTTCCGTGGAGCACTGTGTCTGAGACCGCTCACACGTCGCTTGGCGGCGCGGCAGAGGTGAAGGGAGTTCAAAAGGAGAGTGAGTTTTGCAATTGCACGAGGTGGTTGGGTAGCAGTGCTACACCGCTAGGTTACCAAGAATACTAGAAATGCGTTAAGTAACTAAGACGTGGAGTAGAGTCTGTAAGACGCCACAAGCATCACCGTGGTACATAGTGTGGCGGGAGCTTGCGAGGTCCTAGGTTAGAGTAGAGCCTACAGTGACTAGACTTAACGTACAGGGCTGAGCAAGAAGAGACGATGAATAATTAGGAAGCTCCTTGGAAATACCTGTCAGTGTATTAATTGAAGGACACTATGACTTAAACTGAGACACCTTACAGGCAAGCAACAAGTGTGAAGATCATGAATACAGCAACTTCCTCTCTCCCCCTCCCCTTCCCCTTCCATCTCTACCCAGCTCCCCTCTTCCCTCGACACCTTTTAGTCAAGTTTAACACTGGTGGTGTCAGAGCTTTCGTTACATTACCTTGATTGAAAGTACATTTCGGCACCTTAAATTTGGTGTCAAAGCTCATCCCATTACAACAGGTGTCAGAGGCTCATTAATCAGAAGTCCAGCCTATTACAAAGCAGTCATTTTTAGCAAGGTTTATTATTCCAAATAGAAGACCAGAAGAACAACTTTCCTATTACAAAATTGGCAATACACTGTCTTGTATTATCTACACCAACGTCTATCATCTGTGTCAAACTGTGGGAAAACGTGTAACAATTTTTAAATGCACAACATTTTCTTAACACTGAGTAAGTCAAATGTTATTAACTTACGTTGATTATATGCTGCAGAACATTTGTTTCAATAACAGCTGGATTATCAGCAGTCTTTTGATACAAATTGACAACCATTACTAAAGCCTTCTCACCAAACGGAACGTAGTTCACTGCAACCCAATCACACTGAAGGAACAAAAAAAGGTCATACATTAAATTCCACACTTGCTAAAAATTAAATTTGAACATAACTATGAACTTGCAAAAGATGCAAAAAAAAAAAAACCTTAGTGATAACTAATGTACTTTACGTATTCAAAAATATAGATGGACATTCTTTCTTGTCTACTTTTAATTAAGCTTAAATGTACGTACTATCAAAAATGATACAATTTTTGCAATGCATAACTACAACACTCACATAACCAGCAGCTCGTTCTTGGGAGTGTGCTTGTGATTCCAGTTTTCGATAAGTAGGTGGATGAGATGCAAATTTAGTGAAATCCAGAAGCTGGTAAAATATCCTGGCAATCATTTTTTTCATGTTCTCATCACCGCATAATGCTTCCTGTGAGAAAAAAAAAACATTTTATAATGAGATTCAACCAAGAAAAACTAAGCACAAACTGAAAACACCACTTCTGTAAATAGTATTGCTATCATTTTTCTACTCTTTTCTCTTTATTGTTTTATAACAGTCCAACAATTATCTGTTTTCCTTGAAACCAAGCCTCCCCACTATTACAATAATAACTCTTGGTTCAAAAGCAACTGGTACATACTTTCAAAATTAAAAGGACTTGCTAAACTACTTGCTTTTTTTTTTAATTACCAAAAGTGTAATAATTTTTGGACATGCCTCTTACACAGTATTGGGGATAATATATTACTGGTACCAATTACCTATAATATAATTTAAGGAGACATTCGAAAGAGACAATTTCAAGAAAAATAGCTGATGTAGGTAAGCTTCGTTGCAAGTTCATGGAGCCTGGACCTAGTTAACTGTTACATGTGTAGTGTACTATTAAGTTTTTATGTAATCAACTTAGGTGTGTACCGAATATTGCCCCCTGGAGGCAGGCTAGCCGCCTTGCTTGCCGCCTGCCATTGCCAGTCTTCAACCTTTGCCGGGCGGGTCCGTCGCCACTTTCAGAAGTTGGCTGCCTGCACTTGCCACGACGTCATCACCACGTGACCAAGAGGCGACTATTGTATAGGACATTCTGGAAAGGTATGTTAGTTACGAGACTTGCTGGCATAAAACAGGGGACCCCAGCAGGCCAAAAAGCAGAAGCAGAAACAGAGGAGAAGAGTGTGTGCCGAAGCTGCCTTCACATCTCACCGACTGCCGCCCGATCACTGTCACGCAACGTCACGCTGCCCGACAGAGGCATTGACGACTGGACTGGACTTGGACATGGTCGACTGGTAAGACAACAAGGACTTAGTCCATCTCCGCCAAGGACATGGAACGTGTGAAGAGGTAACAAGTAATGCGAATGCAGAGTTGTACGAGTTGCGTCTACAATGGACACGTGCAGTACGACTATAGTTTGGGAACTTGGTGGCAAGTAACCAAGAAAGCCAAGTTGGAGTCATTCTCCAAATTTGTTAATTTGATGTGGAATGACCCCTAATATAGCTGCATGAGGACTTATACTGAACAAAACATAAAGCTCAAATTAATAAATGGGATTTTACACGAGTCTAATCGAGACATTTACTGATTTATCTTAAGTAACATTAAACGCATCAGTTGAAATACTAATACTTAGAGTGGAAAAGGACATATTTTCATTAAAAAGGAGTCATCTGTGAAATAGCTAAAATGCAACTATTTAAAAAAAAGTATATATACAGGATGTATCAAAATTCATGTTACAACACTTGAGGGAAGAAAGCTCTTATTATTTGCAACCATTTTTGCCAATAAACATGTTGCCAGAAACACGTAGTTAAGCCCCTGTAGCCCCAGAAAAAGTCAGCGTAGGCAACCCGTTGTAGAGTGTTATGTTGTGGATGTGCGGGCGTTCGAGTAGAGAAATAACCTTTTTAATAGTGGCACAGATTTTAATTTCACTCTGAAATCAATCACAGCTTCGGCTTTGTTTCACAACATTGAAATTGTTGCATACGTTTTAACAATGTGACAGCCTAAAGCAACAGCTCAAAAACACGCCCACCTTGAGCGATACAGAGGTGGCAACGGCGAATCATGTTTTCACAGATACGCTGGAGCATGTGTGGAGTTGACCTTATGATTTCGAAAGGTTCAATTATTCGCTGTGTAAGCTCTTCTACCGTTTCTACTGGCGTAGCGTAGATAAGCCCTTTTACGTAACCCCACAGAAAGAAATCTAACAGGGTTAGGTCCGGTGACCTTGGCGGCCATGTGACAGGTCCCACTCGTCCAATCCATCGGTTTGGAAATGTTTGGTTTAAATACTCTCGCACTTGCAGGGAAAAATGAGGTGGTGCCCGTCATGTTGGTACCACATCACACGTTGGACATGCAATGGAACCTCTTCAAGAAGACCTGGTAGTTCGTTCTGAAGGAAGTGGAGGTATCCGGCGCCGGTAAGTCGTGGCGGAAGAAAAAAGGCCCGATGAGTACGCCTTCAACAATACCGGCCCACACATTAACTGAAAAACGTTCCTGGCGAGCTGTAACACACGTTGCATGCGGATTGACGTCATTCCAAACATGACTGTTGTGCGAATTGAGAATAGCGTCTTGAGTGAACTTGGCTTCATCGCTGAATAAAACTGCTAACTCGGGGTTCCTCAATACTCTTTGAATGTACCAACGAGAAAAGGTCATGCGAAGAGGATAGTCCGCCGGACCCATGTGTTGCACTTTTTGAAGGTGGTACGGGTACAAGAGTTGTTCATGAAGAACTCGCCAAACAGTCATTTTGTCAGTGTCCATATCAGAACCTTCTGCCCTTGTGCTTGTATCCGGACTCTCCTCAAATCTCTGAAGTACATCTTCTTCAAAACTGGGAGTACGAACCCTGCGTGGAGCACCAGCATTTGGTCTTGTGACGCCACATTTACCAGTATCACGCATTCGCTGAGTAAGTCTTGCAAACATGGTGTGAGCTGGAATCCTACGACCTGGATATCGTTCTTCGTACAGACGACGGGCGGCTCGTCCATTTTGTCTAGCTTCCCCGTAAACAAGCAGCATGTTCGTGTACTCACTAAACGTGTACTCCATTAAGCTCCACTAAAACATCGCCCTTTTCAGAACCACAGCGAAAGAAATGACACCACGAGTTTGCTTGTACGACAGAACAGTCAACGACAGACCACTAGTGATATCAAAACACACTGCGACACTGCGATGTCACGCTGCACAGTGCTATGGCACGGCACGAACGGAAGAAAAGAGGTAATGGCACGGCACGAACGGAAGAAAAGAGGTAATGGCGCCACCAACGGAAGTAAAAAGGGGCGGGGGTCAGCATTCGACATCGTACAGTCCTCTCGAGCACTGCCCGGCGTCGTAAACACGTAATTCACCACAGCATCGTCTGTCTCGCACAAAGCCCAACGGGTTGCCTACGCTGACACTTTCTGGGGCTACAGGGGCTTAACTACGCGTTTCCGGCAACATGTTTACTGGCAAAAATGGTTGCAAATAATAAGAGCTTTCTACCCTCAAGCATTATAACATGAATTTTGATACAGCCTGTATATATACATATATGTTTAGCTGTGCAATGGCTAATACAAGTAAATTTAAATGTTTACACACAAGCTTATGTTTTTTGAATGTTTTTGTTACTATATTACTTCATGTTAAACAACTTAAAGTAAGGTATATAAAGTAGAATATAAAATATGGAAACAAACACTTCTTGTATTTTAAAACAAATGGGTATTCTACTTACTAAGTTGACAAAGCATTATTTAATTTTTTCAACTGACACTACAGAATGTTCTCAAATTGTGGGCCATTCATTTAATGGGTGGCAGGGGAAAGCCAAATAAAGCAATTTTTGTCAGGAAACATATGTCTAAAAACATGATCCTGCAAAATTACTGGCACGAAAAGTAGTAACCAAATTTAAATTTGGCTGGCTTCAGGGGACTACTCCATTCACCAAGAGGATGCATGATCACAGCGCAGGGACATGAAAATGCTCTGCCGGAAGCAAGATTCAAGCAACGCTCAGATGTTTAGAGTTAGCCATACGCAGTAGCAATCAACAGTCTGTCTGGGTTTGGGCAATCAGCACAGCGTCAAATGTTAGTGAGTGCAGAGCTGCGAACACAGATTTAACAAAAAGCAATAGCATGGCAGACTTTACACTTAATGGCGTATGGGCAGGCGCTCTCACAACAGATGTTTTCCGAATAGTGAGACCTTCACTCGGCTTAACTATCGACTGCCTGAAACCGCAAGTTTCATACCTCGAAGTGTGATGTTCACCAGACTGCACATGACTGCCTCTAAATGTCTGCGCCCAGCTTTTTGCCTAAGTGTGTCCTCTCAGCCAGTGGAGTAGTCCTCTGACGCCCGCCAAATTCAAATTTGCTCAGCGCCTGCAACCTGCAGGGTTTGTTTCTAGGCATAAGTTCCTTAACAAAACTTGCTTATTTTGGCATGCCCTGCCATTAAAATTTGCCCTTCATATTTGTCACTATATATTTGAAAGGTTTCCAGAATAAAGACTGATACAGTGATGGGAACAAAACATATTTTAATACAACACACAGATGCTTTAAATATATATATATTTATATCATTAAAACATATATTTTTATATTTTATAATATGGCACCATCAAAAGCTATAAATATAAATTCTGCACTTTATGATGTATAGAAAACCATTTCACATTAATTTAGATATCTATTAATATTGGTCATCAAGAACAGTAATAATGCATGATATTTCTTAAGAGAGACGCGAATTCCCTTAAAAATTATGAGAAAAATTTGGTATGCTGTATCTAGAACAGTTTGTCATTACTAAGTAACATGATATTATTAAAAAGTAAGGACTATGGGTAAAATATATTTCAAAGTACAGTCAAAACTCTATCTATCGAACTCGCATGTATCGATTGTCTGTGTTTATCGTATACTTTCTACCGTCCCGGCAAAATTGCCATGCAACTAAGGTTAAAAAAGTCTGCTTGTACCGATGTTCGAATTATCGTTTTGTCCGCATTGATCGTACAAAATATGTGGTCCCGTCACTATAAATTATAATAGATGATCGTTTAACCATAAATATTTTGCAGAAATAACCATTTCTTAGACAGAAACCGTCATAAAAACAGTAACGATTGTATAAGTAAAAATCACCTTAAATCTGCAGCCAAGTAATGGAGCACGTAAACATGAAGAAAAGACAAATGAACAACAACTTACGAAGAAATATGGATGATGTACCATAACTACAGTACAAACCCAATTGTTATCTTACGATAATTACTTACCATAAAAAGAACTAAAGATTCTTTGTTGATACCATAATACAGTAGAACCCTGTTATAACGAATCTGAAGGGAGTAGTTTATATGTTCACTATAGAGGGGAAACTTTATATCTGGGAAAACTTTTATATTGGCAATACATACTAAAAAGCAAAATCTTAACTACACATAGGCCTAAGCCAAGAAAAGAACGAATGAAAATACTCAAAGCAACAGTTTTATGAGCAAATGCAGATATTATTTTTAATGAACTAAACTTTCTATTACCTAATGGTTCTTAGAAATCGGCGTATTATCCTTTTTTCAGGCATTTAATACTCTGTGACGTTATCGCAGCTTGAGAAAAAAGATTGTTCAGCTTGTTTAATATTGTACTTAATTTGGATGTTGCAATTCCCAGTTCCTTTGCTATTAACACGTGCGGGACAGTGGGGTTGGAGTCTCCCTTTTCAATAATGTCCAGTTTATCTCGCACAGATAATGGCTTACGTTTTTTTACCGCGTTTTTCACCTTTTTTTATGTACGTATTTCTTATTGAAGCACATTTGCAGCTTAATAACACGCAATTCTTTTTACCGTCAAAAGTAAATGAACGAAAAATAACGAGTCTGGTGCATCAACGATTACTACGTATCATTTAGTATCGCAGTTGCTAAAGCTGGAACGAAATTTTCTCACTTTCTATGGAAATATTTTGTCCACAGAGTTCTATCTAGTGGTAGTCTTACAAACCTTACTCGATCAAAATGTCCGAAACGTGAACGATAAAAATAAGACGTAAAAATATTGAATTTGCTGCTATAATGTACATACGTATTTGTGTGGCGGTAATTTATTTATAACTTTGAGAACATAATAAATGTACACGCGTTCGCCCATTCTTTAACTATGCAGGGAAAACTATTTTTTATTTTCACCAAACTGATCACCATTTTTGGCTACACGTAGCCTACCAAGGCCACTGAATACGACTTGTTTTGTAATATGAACAGTGGACAATCGAGTAGCGTATTGCGGAGAAAAACTTCAATGTGATCCAGAATAGACGTTTTGTGAAAAAACTTTTAATTATATGAAAATATTTGAGATAAATGTGCTAATGTCTGCAAAATTTGTTTGTGGTACACGGGAAAACGTATCAACATTGACAAAAGTTGTGCGCTATATCCAATAAATTAATACATAACCTCAAATCATTTTGCCGGGACTGAGACGGAAATTCACAATAAACGGGAATTCATTATAGGCGGGTTCACTATAAACGGGTTCTACTGTACTACAGAAGCACGATAGCTACCACATTTGCACTATAGTTACCGTAACAACCGAGATGTATATTTACCGTGATGGTAATGTACGTATTTATTTATGACATATTAAAATTAAAGAACATTATTGAAAAAAAAAAAGCATGTTAAATTTTTATATGTACGGTTAGCACATGTTGCGAAGAAATAATGCGATCTGAAAGAATGCAGTACTACTACGAAAAGTGAAAAGGGTACTCGTGGATTTTTAGGTTATGGCAGTCTCTCTCGTTTTTTCAGTAATATTGGCCGAAAATTAACAAGCGTATCGGAAGTCGGCAGAAATGCCGATTCTCCTAAATAATGGCAAAATCGGCTTCTTCAGTACACCTCTATATTTGATGACATGAGTAAACATTTCAGACTTCAGGATATTGAAAAAGACTTTAATTTCCATGTAGGTTTATTGTGCGTATGATTTTTTTTGCAAGTGTAAATTGAATTAAGTAAAATGCTTCCATTTTTATTTTTTTTCAAATGATTAAACTTTAATCACAAGTAACTGATATATTTCTGACACTAATTTTGAGGTTGAAATATTTTTTCAAAATCTAAGAGTGAAGTCCACATCTATTGAATGTCCGCATCTACTGAATTTTTTTGTTGGTCCCCTGAAAAACTGTACATATATAAACTTACCTTTTCAAGAAGTTCCATACAATGTAATACCCCATCTTGTAACTGAGTAGGCACATCCGTAAACGGAGTGACAAATGGTGATGCTTCTCCAAGTATTGGCACAACTACCGCATACTGCAAGACACTGCACAGTTTTTCAAGGTCAGATGGTGTAAACCTACAATAAACAAATAACAGAATTTCCCCAGTTAAGAATATTTTGTTACTCTGTATTAACATATTCATATCAATATTTTTATATTTTTATTTATGGCACATATGACTTAATCTAGAGATGTAACACAGTAATTTTTGCTGACATTTCATAATATCAGGCACTGACTACAAAAACATTAAATCCATTTCTTACAACTGCAAAGAGTATAATTTTCACTAATGCTTTGATTGTAACTGACTTTATGTCTTTTCTTATACATGCTAAGTCAAATACAGACATTTCCTGCTGTTTCTTCACTATTTGTGCTCCTCCACTGTGATTCTCTCTCCCCTTTTTTTGCACCCTACAAACACCTGCACTCTACACCATATTCTTCATCTTCGCTTGTCTTCTATTTATGTCCAGCTCCATTACTTTTCTTGGCATCCTTTCTCTCTGTCATATCATGTCATGTCAGAGAGGGCTGTGCGAGTGTTCATATCAGTGAAACAAATATTGAACAATTACAACTTATATTTTAAATTATTAAAATAAACTCAGTTGGAAAACACCATTCTAAAAATAAAATTTCTCAGATTAATAAAAAATTTGCTTATTGAATTTTCATTTTTTTGGTTGTACACATCTGTGAAACAAACATGCACATACATATATGGAAAATGACAAAAGTACACGTAAAAATTGAATACATGCTTAAAATTATATTCTTCTGAACATAATTCAGATTGCTCAGTGCAACATTAATAAATATGGATCCAAGTTTAAGATAGTTAAATTAGCACAGTGTATTATAATAATTTCACGCTTTCATCATATAAAATAATTAATTTATACAATTTATTCCCAAAGTATAATTTTGTAGATTTAATAAAACACAATTTAACACTGTCACCTTTGAATTAAAAATATTTTGTCCGATATATGAATCAACGACTTCATCAGTCATTGTAGAGAAGAGTAGGTATTTACAAACAAGAAACTAAATATGATCACTGACTTTTTGCAAAAAATAAAGCTTTTATAAATGCTAATGATTTGATAAAACCATCTATCTCATTGGACTTAACTAATTTCTACTGAAAACCTGAAAGCTGTCTCCAAAATATATCTTTCCACTGGCATGGGTAGCAGCATCAGAGGTTTTTTACTGTTTATGTAATGCACTAAACTTTCAGGGCTATGATTTCCACATGTCTTTTTATGCCTACAGAATTGAAGTACATTTTTTTCGAATTTGCCAAAAATGCTATGTTCAACTCACAAATTAAAGTGCACAATCAAAAAGCACTAATTAAGACATTTTAATTTTTAAAAAAAATTGAGATTACTCCGAGCAAATGCTGGGATGGTTCTTTACGACGGGCAGTGACCAATTCCTTCCGCAATATCCCTGGTCTGTGTACGTGTATTCCCGTCTCTATGACCTCGTTGTTGACCAGATATTACAACCAAATTAAATAGAATAAAAACTCATTTCACTACCGTCTCATGTCAGGACAGTGAAAACTATAACGTGCATGACTGAAAACATACACTGTATTTAGCATTTTAACCACGCAGCTGTAGAAGGAAAAACATAAACACAGAATGTGCACTGATGAAGACTACAGTAACACACAATATGTCGCACTTATGTCGCAGAAACATAAAAATGGATTATGATAGCTGTCAAGAAGCATAACTTGATACTTATGAGTGACATATTTACATGCGGCAAACAGCACAGACATGCTATGATTTAAAATTCAAACAAAAAAAGTTTTAGATCCATAAGGAAATTTTCTGTGAAGGTATTTGAAAACTTCCAAACAAGGTACCTTTCAAATTCAATATTTATTGTCTCTACAAAACATAACAAGTATGAGCTTTGAGAATAGGGATATTTTCCTAAAATGTCAGGATTTAACAACACATTGCAGTTCATGGAAAATTCATTGACTTTACCAGTCTGAAACCCTTGAAATGATGCTACGTACTTTGTTTTGATGTGCTGAAACACAGAAGAAAATATTTGTATCAGAGCAGTCAAAAATGGTTGTGCAGGAATGTAAATGTCATCTCCACCATTTAATGTGGAAGAAGGTGACGTACTTTCTATGCCGATGTGCAACCATACTTTCCAAGCAACGTCCCAAATACTGGTTTTGTCATCAATGAATGTGCCAGCACTCCTGCCATTTGCAATCACTGCCGCCGTATCTGTTGACACATCGTTGTCTTTGCTCAAGTACAGTATTTCCTGGAAAGCTTTCAGAGCTGCCAGAGAAACCTGCAGAAAACAATTAACTTACAATTGAACTCTGTATAACTGTCACTTTCATTAACATTATGCAAAGTAATAATGCAACGTAAATCAACAATATATGTCTTTTCTTATAAATGGAAAGTTAAATACAGTAATTCATAATATCAGGCACTGACTACAAAAACATTAGATCAATTTCTTACTTCGTTAGTATAATTTTGACTAATTCTTTTATTGGAAATGACTGTAAGTCTTTTCTTATAAATGGTAAGTCAAATACGATGAAGAAAGTGTTTGATTTGAGTTTTGTCTTTAAGTTATCAATTTTAAGCTAAAAAAAATTGACATTACAGCACTGTTCTTTGCCATTTGAAGTTGGTATGAATTTGCTTTTCTTCATAGTTAAAACTTACAATCTTTTCATTTGTTCCTGAAAAAAAAAGTTTGCTAACCTCATACCCAATTACTAACTTTTTACAACTCCTTAAATACCAAACTATTTTGAATTAAAATTTTAGAGACTTATAAAAACATGTACAATTTAAGTTTTCAAAATATCTCCCTTTCACGGGTTTAATTAAAAAATCTTACAAGTTAAGGCCTAGTAACAATAAAAAAATTCAAAATTTAGTAAATATTATCACAGCATTTGTACAAAAGTCAACTCCTAACAGACATGTTCACTTTAGTTGCACAGTAGTGTCTTGATAATTTGAGATAATCAGGACCAACATCAGTTAGGATATATAAAATTTATGTACTACCATCATCAACTGCTCCTAACATAGAATGCAATCACCCACAGATTTTATTCCCTAGAGCATTTTCTTAACATTTAAAAACATTACTTATTTTTTCTCATGAAAATACACATTTACAGATATAGTACCTATTATGTTTTACATATATCTCAAAAGTCCATCAGTTTAAATCAACGTAATTCATTTATGGACAGGATGAATACAAGGTTTTGACAGTAACAAGGATTTAAAGAAATGAGCATAGACAAATTTGCACAGGATTTTTAAACTGCTCATTATGCGTACTTAAAATCTGTTTGAAAATTTACATTTAGGTATTTGGTTCCTAAATATTATTTTATAGGCCTCTGCTTATATTCAAATTTTCGAATACAAATAGCTAATTATTTTTGCTAGATTAAACTTTGAATATTAACATTTAAAAATATCAAATATTTGATTGTATATGAAGTGCAGTGAATATTTGATGTATATAGGCTACCTCATGCAGTCATGAGTTTTTCTTATATCAACATTTAATGTTGAAATTAAGTTATTTGTGCAATATAAATAGCCAGTTTCGATGTTTTAACAGGACCGCACTATCAAAAACATGACCTATTCTTAGGATTTCAAACACACAAAAAGTATTGCAGACAATTTTGCATAGACAAATGAAAACACTGACTATTTTTTACATCTTAATATTGAAAACAAATAATTAATCATATTTGTTTTGTCACACACACCAATAGAGAAAATAAATAAATAAAAGTCTTTCACCATGGACTATAAGAGAAAACACAGGCACTCCTTCGCCATTACTTTCACAAGAAGTGAATGCAATAGTTGTAATGGTGTATATGTCGATAATCACTCCCAATGTCCAACCATGTGATGCAGTAGCAGCTTGCTTGCTGCATTTATCTATAATTATATAAACGTTGACACACAGAAAAAAACATAAATAATTGTTCCAGACTCTGGAGGAAATTGGCAAAAAAAAACATGTTTGTAGTATTGCTGAACTAAAATACAGTTTACCTGGCCTCAGTTAACATAGAAAACGGATGAATAACTAGGTTTAAAATGTAAATATGAATTAATTTTGTCACCATATTGAGAATAAAGCTGAATTTTAAAAAAAAATTTCACATTTTTCATCAAACTGAGTAGAGTTTGAGTTGCTTTATTTCATAGTATTTTGCAGTTTGTGAAAATTTATTGGCAAATAGCGGCTTATGGGAAATAAAGCAAATAATAAAAAAGTTGAATAGATTAGGCCAACTGCAGAAAACACATTTTTTTGAGAATTTACATATTTTTATAAAATGTTAAATAATTTTATTGTACCTAACCAACTTTTCACTTAAGTTATTATGCGGGTAATTTCCCAGAAACAGATGTCCATGTCCTGTCCTTTAGCACTACATACATATTTTTTGTTTGGCGTGATAAAAATTTTTTTTATGCAATTCCGGTCATTCTCAAGCCTAGTATTTGAATTTGATACTGATATTTGAGAATAGTTTGGTATTCTTCTTCCACATCAAGTCAGTTCTACTGTATGTGGTTTTTCATGGTTTTGTACAGTCACACTTTATAACTTAAACTACTTTCACTTCCTTCACAAATATTTTTTTAACAGCATTTTAAATTATTTTTATCTGGCTTTTACATTCATAATTTAAACTTTGGAGGTTTAAAAATTCAAACTCTGTCCCAGAAAAAAAATCTCTCAGGAAACACGTGTCGTCCTAACCATCCCAAAAACCACACAATGCTTGTTTTTAGTGTATTTAGGTCTTGTGTCATATTCCCCAAAAGAAAATACAGTAAACTCTCGATTATCCGTGTTAATTGGGACCTTCCGATGCCCGGATAATTGAATGCCCATAAGAAAACCCGGATAATCCGTTTCACCACTTAAAAATTGTGTATTTACTGGCAAAAGAGTGTCTCTTCAGTAGAATTCTATGAGTACAAGCAAAGGCTTTGTATACCGTGTCCCAGCTTATTGGACCGTAATCAATACTGGCACTGTGTTGCCGCCATCCTTCTCCTGTCCCCTTTATTGCTACGGGAGGGAGAGGAAGTTCAAGAGTTTTTAAATGCACCCTCAGTTTGACTACGTAAATAGTAATCCTAAACTAATCTGGTTATTATGAGTGCTTCCTTGTTGGCTGTTTCGTAAGAAAGAGTGATTTAAATGGCATCTTCAAACAAGGAAAAATACCGTTAGTTGTAAGGGGAAAAAGGTTCATGCAGTAAATAAAGGCTGCAAAGCGAGAGAGAGGGCCGTGGCTATGCTGGCGCCGGGACTGTGGACCATGACTCGCACCTAGCTATCCAGAAAGAATGATGGCTGTTGTTGGGTGGGGGTTTTTTGGGTGAGGAAGGGATGTCTGGTGGCGAAAAACATGCTCCCTTTCTCTCTCTGTCTCTCTCTCACTCGCGTTTTCAAGAAGCCCTCCCCTTCCCATTGTGTTACTGGCTGCTTCGGCCGGTAGAGGGGAAATTCCTAACCCCCCCCCCCCCCCCCCCCCCCGTGTATGTACGTGTGTGCCACACTGTCTGATCTACAAGCAAACTGCAAAAGTTTTTCTTCACTTTTATTAATGTCTCGCACGGTTTTGGATTACAATTTCATATTCCTGTGCTAATTTCGCGGCAGTTTCTCCTTTTCTTAACCTGTCCACAACTTCTAAGCTATTGTCAGCACTTTAAGTTTCCTTTTACCAGACATGATTACAAAAACAAATGTGCCTGGGAGAACTGATGTAAATAACTGCGTGAAAAATGCCTCTTCCAGCAGCCGTCCGGAGTGTGGGAAGGTAAAAGAGGTAGAGGGACCTTTCTTTTTTTTTTTTTTAGCGTGGCGGGGCGCTTTGAAAAGAACGCTTGAAAAGAAAAAGAAAAAAAAGGGGGGGGGGGGGGGAAGTTGAGCCGGAAGCAACAGTCAAGGCATTCCTTTTTGGTTTAAAGTGTGACAAATTGACGGGTGAAGGTGGCGGGGAACGAGGGTCTGAAGGGTCAGCAATAAAAAAAAAAAAAAAAAAAAAAACCTCAGCGCACGGATAACCCGAAAACCGGATAATCCAGGCCCGGATAATCGAGAGTTTACTGTACATTCATATATTCTGCTTGAAAAATTATGAAGAATAAAGATTAACTTTTCTAAAATTATATATATATATATATATATATATATACATATATATATACACACATATATATATATACATATATATATACATATATATATATATATATATATATATATATATATATATATATATGAACCCCGATTTTACATTACTGCTTTTTACGTTTTCCCATTATTTGCAACATTTTATTTCGGTTCCATTTTAACCTCATTTGATGCAATGCAATAAATTACAGTTGATTCAACACACCCGCAATTTACGCTGTTTATGATATACCTACATAAATTTGTTATTCCCGTGTTTGTCATGTACATCATACATATGAAGATAACATTTTCGTGTGAAATACCACATCCAAAATGCAGTTGCGAACACTAGCGTTGTAGCTCCTGGATTTTTCTATGTGCTCTTCCATTAAAAATGGTATTTACAAGCTGCCTACACTGGCCTAATAATGGCAGACTTTGAGAAAATTTGAGCATGCGATGCTAGAGCTACAGTTTATAGATATTCCGACAGTCCATCAGTAACTTATACATACGATATTGCATAGTTTATATTTATAGTATTCATCTATGTCAATGCCCATTAAAAATAATGTGGTACGTAACAAATTTATAGGTCAATACACATAAAATTTTATCTTTTATTGTAAGTAGTTAAGTGAATTTTTATCTGTTCATATTTTATCCAGAGGGCAGCTTGTAAAAGATGGACACATTTTCAACTGATGAAATACTACAACATTTTAAAGTGTGTGTACAAGCACAAAGGTACTCGTGTTTCACTCGCCGGGAGTTTAGGCATACGTATTTCAAATATGAACATCACAATTGCGAAAAAATCACAAAATCATTAAAGAAAATGCAGCTGTGTGTGGTAATAAAGTACTGTATTTTTATTAATATTCTTAATATGTAAATGTCTGATGTTACTATGAATTGCTAATTAAAGTATGAAAGTACATAAGTACATAAACTGTATGTATGCTTATCTATACTCTATACAGAATGTGAATATAGGACTTAATGTTTAGATATGTTTCAGACACTCTTAATCAATAATTATGTGTATATCAGAGTATGGTATGTTAAGATCGTATAATTTCACTGTTCTCTGAGCAAAAAAGAATTTGTCATACATTTCCCTTAATTTACACTTTCCCACATTTTACATTTTCAGACTCCCCTTTGAATAGTGTTAAAAAGAGGTTATATGTATATAGATGAAAATATTTCAAAAGGTGTGAACTGCCAATAACTCTTCCTAGCAAACTGTGTTAATCAAACAAAAGCATTTAGAATATTTATGGATTGGAAAAATTACCAAAACTATGGATGTACTGTGATAAAAGAGTTGTTTACTATGTCCAATACATAAAAGAGAAATCTTTTACAATGTTCATGAAACATAGTTTTTAAGTTAAAGAATGTGTTGCACTTATATTGCAATCTAATTAGATAAAATCATTCATGCAGACACATGAATCAATAATAAACATGCAAGTTTAATTTCAATAAATACCTCATTGTTTTTGTTCAGAGCAGAGTTTTCAATAAACTCAAAAAGTAATGTCCATGCTTTGGGAAAATCACCCAAAGTTATCAGAAGTTGCCTCTTTGTGTTGAACACTCTTGCAACCCCTGATAATGTAAGGACCTAAAATAAAAAAAAATCAATGAAAGTATTTTATTATATTTGCATCCACAAAAATGTATCAATATAAAAAATAGGTACAATTTTGTATTACTAATAAGACAACAATATTATACAAAAAAAAAAAACACAAAACACAGTAAATAACACTTTATTGAAAATTTTAAATAATATATAATTATTTGGATGAAAAAACATTTAGGAGAAGCAAAAATGATATCTGAACATCATTAACACACAAATAATCAATAAGAATAAAGCCATGTAAAAATCAATACATAAAAAAATTATAGGGACTAATACACAAACTGCTTGTCACAAAACACAAAAACCTTCATACAAAATTAACAACCTCTAGTCCATCTGACTGAGACCAAACTCACAATCTCTAACTGTGAGTCTATTATGTTTCTTAGAAAATTTAACAAAAAGCTTAAGTACTGAGAATCTGTAAGGCACCAACTAGGCATTCATAAGTTATGAATTAAGCAGAAAGTTGGGCATGAACCAATAACAGCACAAGCTCTTCCCCAAATGGGCAAAATGCCTTAGTAAGCACAACAATTTAGGACCCTAGACAGGTTGTATGTGTTCCTAAGGGGTTATATAATTAATTCATACTTGAGTTTCTGCCCACTGCTTCTGAGCTGTGTTTCTGGAATGATGAATAAGAATGTTTCCTCCTGTGTCCACTTTCTCACTGCTCGCAGAACTCGACAACATTCGTACTTTATCCAGTAATGGAAACAGGACCTAGAAAAAATTATAAGATAATTTTTTTTTTAAATAACAATTAAGAGTACATAAATTATTTCATACACCATGCAAACAGTTTTTGAAACACACAATTCTAAAATCTGGCTCTTGTTGAAAAAAAGCACTTCAACACACAAACTAGGCATATTCTTAACAGGGGTGCATAGCATAGAAAGGCACACAATTGAATTTAAATGAATGCTTACCTGTCATTTTACTAAAAAAAAAAAGTTTTCAAAAAATAATTTCATTTTTAATAGAACAAGCAAATATAAAGAGGGTGAGAGAGGGAAAGTTCCAAGAGGACAGCTAACTTTCAATGGCATATTCGTGCTTACCTGGACTCAAAACCTTGACAATAATATCTGCATTAAACCCCACATTATTTAACATAGACACCCTTTGGTCTAGTCAGGTATACAGGAAATTAGAAGTAAAATAATTCCATGTCTTAAGTGCTTAATTAAAAGGTTAGTCTTATAAGAATTTGTTGTTTCAAAAAGAAGAGAAAAACAAATATTGATGATAAAAAAAAGAGACAATCATGGTCCAAATTTACCTTCATGCCAGTTTTCAAGTTTGTTATGATTTATCTTAGGTGAAACCTCATATTTATGTTTCCCCTCATTCACGCAGTTGCCTTAAAGTACAGTTTAATTTACATAATTATGCTCTCAGAAACTGTACAATCTGCTATTTACATTTTAGAACACAATAATTTGACATAATTTTTTTTAATAACATGCACTTTGATGTCATAGATTTGTAACACAACAAACAAATTTTGAAGAAAAAAATCAGTATCTAGATTGTATTTTTTAAAACTGCAACAACAATCCAGAGTACACCAATCCCTCACTTAGCACGACTAATGCATTCCTAAAAATGCTTGTGTTATCCAAAATCACATATTCTGAAGCATTGGTCTCCATAAATAGCAAGGCTAATTAACTTAATGTGTTCCAAAATGTGTATGGAAATATTCTTTACGTAAAATAAATACGTCGAATAACACTCAACGATAGATATCACACCATTTATGTTTATAAGCCTACCATTGAATACTTACTTTGTATAACAAATACGACACATCATAACGGGATATAGTTATTGTCAATCGGCTAGTTGACTTGCCCGCCTGGCATGACCTTCAACTCACGTCGCAGTGGCAGTGAAACCGATAATACTGTCCGGATATTTACATTTTAATTTTTCAAAAATTAAAGTGCTTATTCGTGTATCACCGCTTGGTTCACATCAATCCTGTCAGGCCCGTAATTTCTTTTCATTGTACCATTCATTCAACAACTTTTTCCATGTGAATCATCTCTTCATTTCTGTTCCGGTATCTAATGTCAAATATATTACCGCTAGTACAACCAACAGCATCAGACTTAAATAGATGTTTGATATAGGTCTTATTTCGTACGATTGTGCGCACAGTTGACTTGCTTAAAACTAAAGTGCGACCAACATTACGTGTGGCCTTCATAACATTCTGCACGCCATAATACTTCTAATTTTGTCTCAGATACTTGAACACGATGCATTATGCTCTCACTTGGAAGCCATGATTCCAATATGATTCCAACAAAAGGTGCTTGCGCATGTACAGTTACTGGCAGACGAATGGGCAGACGTTACTTGCGTTTGTGCGAGTTCCCTGCCACTGGCTAGACTGAGTTCACGGTCCAGTCTGTGGCCGGGCCACAATGGTACACGCACGGACATAAAAACATTTGGTCCTTTACACTCCAAGCCTGCAACTTAAATTGCCACAGCTGATGTTTGTACAACAGCCGATAGCTATTCAAACCTGTGCGTGCATCTCTTTCCCCCTCATACAGCTAACAGAATGCCACGGTACATCCGTTGTTTACAGAGTTGAGGCAGACTTCGTGGCGCCATGCCCAACTTTTTTTTCTCCTGTGACAATTTCGTGCTAACTGTAATTTATAGACTTGCTATTCAAGACTGAGGCAGTAAAATTAATATCGGGCTAAATGAATTTGCGCAATCTGAAGACATGCTAAGTGAGGGATTGGTGTAGTGATGTTAGGCAAAATCTTTATTTATTGCTAATAGCACTGTGCATAGCTAAGTATCTAGTATCTTTGTAGCTTTGATGGCTTTATTTATGTTTTTAGAAGCTGGTATTATATATTGTACACCTGGATTAATGCCAATTAAATTTAAAAAAAAAAGAATGATGTTTGAAAGTGTGTCATATTGTCACATTTGCCAGTGATGTGTAAACATCTAATCTTGGTAAAAAAGAAAATTCATGTGTTCTCATGTTTTTCATGTTGCAAATAAACTTATAATATGAAACTAGGGCACAAAATTTAAAGTAGAGTTCTTTAAAATAATGCTGAAAATTATAAATAAACTGATCAATAAAATATTCACTTTTCAAGTACACACCAAAATTTCTACACGCGAATAACACACTTTTTGTGCCCGCCATTAGAATTCACTGCCTGAATCGTAAATGGTGCTTGCCACCATCGCCCAAAGATGGCAGCACGAAACTAATGGAAATTTTAAACTATTAGAAACGGCCCCGATAAAAGCAAAAAAGAATTGAAAAAATCCTTAACCCTAGCTTTGGACCTGATTTTCGAATAAGTAATTTTATTTCAAAACTGTCCATCTTTTAAAATTCACTAAATAGTTAATACTTAAAATTTTTTGTACACTTTTGAAGATATACTTCTATGGCATTAACTGAAATATTAACCTGAGACATTTTAACAAAAACATATTATCACGCTAAGTATATGTTTCTATAATTGTTTTTGCGGAAAAGATTGAAATCAGTTTTTAAATAATTATCACATACAAACAAATTTTAAACTCACTGAGCTGATTCAACATTATAAATAGTGTTATTAAAAAAGTAAAAAAAAAAAATGTTTTCAGTGATTAGATTTGAACCACATCCCTTGAGGTTAATAATCGCACGCTCTACCCCTGTTCAACCGAGCCCATTGACATATTGCAAGGAGAATATGTATTATAATGTGATAACTGGCAAAAGAACCTCTACAGACACCAATGTATATGTCCGAGAAAACTCTTTTGTTTCATTCACACACTATATAAGCATTGTAATGCCAGATTGCTTAGGCATTTTAAAACTTCAGATTACTTTTTTTAATATGACTATTTTAGTTTACCAAATATATTCCAAAGTAATTTCACTATCATAAAGTTTCATTTGGCACACCAATATATTTGTTATGTACCCTAATGTTTAAGAAAGTGACTATAAATGGGTTTATGTTGCTACACGTGGGTCTGCCATCTTTTTGTCACATTTTCGTTCCAAATGCCGTAAACCAAGAGCTAAGATGCTAACACGTCAAAAATTGAAGCTAACCTGAAAATGTCTAAAGAAAAAGGAAAAATAATACTGGCTGAACCTTTCTCCAAGTTGTTTACACTTTTCATTTCAGTAATTTTATATGTAGTTTGTGCGCAGGTTTTATAACAGGCCCACCGAATGGCTTTAAAAAAGCTGTATAATGGATTATTTCAATAGTGAAACATTACAAACCTACAAGATAATATTACAATATTTTTGTTCTAAATGTTTGAAAATCATAATTTGCTAAGGGGGTATGAAGGCAATACTTTGAAACTAGGTACCTTGTTTACTGTGTTTACACCTTTATTCTTTATTATAATTATTTTTATTGTCTTTTTTTTAATCTCACTCAAATTATTTAATATCATAAGCCAAATAAATTATACAATGAATAAAAAATATACCTACAAAATTTTTATAAACATTATTTCTTTTGATCCTTAGCAACATTAACATAATCCAATCTAATGCTCTTCATTTTATAACACCTCAAAGAAAAACTTTAGCAACTACTTGAGCTTGACTCAATTATTAATGACTCTACTAAAAATAATTGTGTCTGGACTCAATTCAATAGTATTATTATTGATTTATTTTATATTTTTTTCACATCAGCTCAAAGCCACTAACTGTTTTCTTGCTGTTCACAACACATTACTTATTTTCCCAATATGAAAGTAGGTGTATGACGTACAAATATGTAAACATTTACACGTATATGAGCAGATACATAACTTTGTCTGTAACTGTAGTGGTAGCAGAAATTGGTTATCAATAGTCTCAAATATTGCAAAGGATAGGTTATATATAGGTTTTTTTAAGTAAAAATATTCTCAGCATTACAGAAAAAAATTACCCCACGTTTTGTCATAAATATCGACTAGATTAGCATAACTACTATGTAAAACTTACAAAATTATAGCATAGCCCACTAACCTGCCACAGAACAGCTTGCCACGTTGGCTGATGAAGAAGGCTGCCATGAGCAGATATCGTCGAAAAAAGAGTTTGTCCAGCAGACTTTCTAACGGCTGGCCTTGTATCTACACACAGGTCTCCTACAAGAATAACATTACAAAAATTTTTGATGACTTGTTCAGTGTGTTCGGCGACTTTTAAAATATTTTAAATGTTAATTAATAATTAAAATTTTTGCTAATTTTGAAATTCAGAACACCTTAAAACATCAAAATTAAACTCACAATGTTTAGGCATTTTCTTGAATATTTTACTATTAACATAATGTTTAAAATGTAAGTTCCCAAAGGAAAATAAAAAAAAATTATGTTCAATAAGCAATGTTGGACAACACAGTGGAGGGTCGAAACAGTATGCTGAATGTGTAGCAACACTCTTTGGTACCTCAGTGTTTTCTCACACTATATCAACACATAAGCACAGTGGCCACATATGTTCTCTACCATGCACACCACAACTGGGGCTATTCATGTTGGTTTAATGTGGAAAAATACTCTGCAGGATAATGAATCGGTTTTGCAAAATGTTTCATGCTTCTTGCTTCAACCCTGATTTCATTCTATTGAAGAGAAAAAATGTACATTCACAAGATATTATATTCATACTAGCAAATAAAAATTAAAAACTATCAAATAATTTAACTCTGTCATTTTTAATTCTCTTAAAGAGTATATTCAAATCAAGTTTTGAAATTAGATCGTCCCTAAAGCAAAGTCCACATTTATTATTTGTCTGAAAGTATTATTTTTCGTGCTGGTTCCTTGAAAAACAAATATTAGAGAGTGAATAGAATGTTTTGTACATTAATTTTTCTAAATGTTTCAAAAGTTTATAAAAGGTTCCAAAAGTTTCTAGAATGTTCCAAAAGTTTCCAGAATGTTCCAAAATAAATATAAATTTCAAAATCTACATACTTGCACCTCTAGACTGTGCAGAATGACATTATATATAAACAAACACACACAAATAAACACACACACAAACAAACACAAACACAAACAAACAAACACACAACCACACACACACAACCACACACACACAACCACACACACACAACCACACACACACAACCACACACACACAACCACACACACACAAAGAAACACACACAAACAAACACACACACAACACACACAACCACACACACACAACAAACACACACACAACACACACACAACACACACACAACCACACACACAACACACACAACCACACACACACACAAACACACACACAAGCATACTCCCAGGAAAGTACGAGGGTTATTTTTTTTTCAACCTCCGATAGGCTGTAATAAAAAACGGGAATGAATTGGAAAATTATTTTAATGTCAAAAGAAACGTACATCTTTACTCTATTTTTCCACATAATCACCGTGCAGATTGAGGCATTTGTCGTACCGATGCACCAGCTTTCCAATACCCTCTGCATAAAATGATGCCTCCTGCCTATTCAGCCACGTTTTAACAGTGCTCTGCAGTTCATCATTGAATTGAAGCGTCGTCCTCCAAGCCACTTTTTCAACGTGGGGAAAAGGTGATAGTCACTCGGTGCCAAATCCGGACTGTAAGGAGGGTGATCAAACACTTCCCATCGAAATCTTGCAAGGAGTTGTTGTGTTACGGCGGCACTATGCGGTCGGGCGTTGTCATGAAGCAAGACAACACCAGATGTCAGCATTCCTCTCCGCGTGTTGCGTATCGACTGTCTTAGCCGTCGTAGTGTCGCGCAGTATGCAGCAGCATTGATTGTTGTCCCTGGCTCCATGAAATCAACCAGTAGCACACCTTGGTGATCTCAGAACACTGTAGCCATCTGTTTCTTGGTGCTGAATGTCCGTTTGAACTTTTTCGGCTTGTTTGGAGAATAGGTGTGCATCCACTGTTGTGATTGAAGTTTTGTTTCTTCATTATCAAAATGAATCCATGTTTCATCACCTGTCACAATTTGAGTCAAAAAGTGTTCACCATCGTCTGCATAGCGCAGCAAAAACGACAAGGTTGATGCCATTCGCCGCTCCTTGTTGATGTCAGTCAACATCTTGGGTACCCATCGGGCACAGATTTTCCTGTATCCAAGATTGTCTGTAAAAATGGCGTATAGGGCTGACCTTGAAATGTGCGGAAATTGTTCAGACAGTTCTGAAATCGTGAATCGACGTCTCTCACGAACAACTGCATCAACTCTCTGAACTGTTTCATCTGTTGCTACCGACTTCCTTCCTTGGCCACCTTCATCATGAACATCAATACGGCCTTCGCGGAATTTCCGACACCACTCTCGCACAACGCCATCGCTCATAAAGTTTTCACCGTACACAACTCATTCGGTGATGGATTTCTGCTGCAGTGTGCCCTTCTGCCTGTAAGAAACGGATGACTCCACGCAGCTCGCATTTCGCCGTACAGTTTATCGTTGCAGCCATGTTGACATTCCCATAACCAAGCTTCAACTGAGGTGTGAGTTGGCCGCTCCACATGGTTGGTGGAAAGGGGTAAACACTACGAGACGTGTCGATTCGTGTACGAGCGATTAGGGTATCGATTAATGGGCATGCCATGGAGAAATGAAACTGTAATCACACTGCAGGGCACTGTTAAAACGTGGCTGAATAGGCAGGAGGCATCATTTTATGCAGAGGGTATTGGAAAGCTGGTGCATCGGTACGACAAATGCCTCAATCTGCACGGTGATTATGTGTAAAAATAGAGTAAAGATGTATGTTTCTTTTGACATTAAAATAATTTCCCAATTCATTCCGGTTTTTTTATTACAGCCGATCGGAGGTTGAAAAAAAAATAACCCTCGTAACTGACACAAATCAAGTACATACTTGAATCAAGTACTTACATGAATAATGGAAATACAAACTGAAATGGACTAGTCACTGCAAGTAATAGTAAGTAATTAAGTTTTAATATCTCTATTAATTTCATTTTAGCCAAAACCATTGATATAATTTATCTCCTCCACCAATTATGAACATAGATTTCAGACTTTGGGTATTTGTTAACAAAAAAAACTACCAGACTAAAACAACATATTTATAAACTATGCACTAAACATGCACCATAGAAATCTTTAACATAAAAAAAGGTTTAGCATGTAAATGACAAGTTAGAAATAAATATAAAAACATCACTTCAAATTTCAAATATAAAAAAAAAACAATATTATCTTTAATCCAACTCGTTCAACTCTCATTAATTATATAAATTATATTCAGTAGTATGAAAGAGCAAAATAAATAAAATGACTTGATGACCCATTTACCAGAAAACCATTTTTAAACTATAAATTTACATTTATATGGTCAGAACATACCTAATCTAGCATACAGGCACATCCAAAGTTTATCAAACGGAGGCATGTTGGGCATCCCTGGGAAATCAGGGAATACTGTTGCATCCCCAGATAACGACTGTGACAGTTTCTCTTGATTTTGGTAGAAGTGGTCTGATATGTTCCACTAAAAATATATTGCAAACATTTAGAATATATCTGTAATGGAAAAAGAACCTTACTCCAAAAATATCACATTTGCATACAAACTATTATTGGAAGGAATTCCTCAGACTGAAATCAAAATACAGATTACTTTTTGGACAAGTTTTTTATAGAACATTCCTAAACTTGAAAAGTTTTAGTCACTTTGGAACAAGGTCCTTTCCTTCAGTAACTTGATATTAATTTCATATAGTATCTTATACCATAAAAGTTATTTTAAGTCTGTTATAAGTAAAAAAAAAATCATTGTATGCAACTTCAGTAAATAATAATATTATGTTGGCCATGGAAACAAAATTAAAAATATTTGAAAAGACTGTCTTTCGTCATGCTGTTTGGTACAGATTTTCTCAAAACCAGGGAAATTTCCAAAACTTTAAGGCACCTGCAACACTTGTGTATTCACTCAACAGATGATCACAAATTATGGCCTATGCCTATGGAATTGGGCTTTAACTATCCACATGACTGCCTCATAAACTCAACACGTAAACAAGACACCATAATATGCAAGATCCCCAAAGATTCAACAGATAGGTATGAAATAAATTAAAATATTACTTTATTTTATAATAATTCAAACCATTTTCAATAAAATTAAAATTGTTTGTAATATTAAAGTATTTTCTAAGATATCAGTTTTAAAGAAACTTACATTAGCTTCGTGTACTCAAGAGAAACGTAGTACTAGCATAAATAAATTAAAGGATGCAGAATAAGAAAGTATAGAAACATTTGTAAGACCAGAGTTGCTTGGCTTCTGGGTTGTAGCCGCGTCGAAGGTGAAGATATCACCGACATTTTGGCCAATGCTGCAGTCGCCATCATCAGGGAGCAGTTTACTACTGCGGTTATTGCTGCAGCCAATCAGGAAACACTCCCCTCTCAGGCAAAAGTATTAAAAGGCAGGAGAACTTGCAATAACCTCAGTAGGTAACTGCTCCCTGATGATGGCGACTGCAACATCAACTGAAACGTCAGTGATATCTTCGCCTTCGAAGCGGCTAAAACCCAGCAGCCAAGCCAACTCCAGACAATGGCCGTGAAAGCCAGGATCTTCATTTGTAAGACCACTTACACATTTTTATTATTTTCAAAAACTAATGTAAACTGTAACTACTGTAAGCAAAGTGAATAATTTGTATTGTAAAAAACAAATTCTGGTTTCACTATGCATAAATGTGAGGTCATAGACCAAACTTGTATATTTAAATGAGGACATTCAAATTTTGTTTATCAAAAAGAATTATTATTAATTGGTGTACAGAACAAATTATATATTGACTGAAATGTTCCAGACGTAATCCAGTTTTTCTAGTAAATCAATTGAAGATTAGTTAAATTATAAGAAGGAAAATTAATAATATTCAATTTTAAAACTTTAGATTCATTTATATGAGAAGAATATTAAATATTTGATAAATTGTGCAAAATATTAACAATATAAGTCGGTGACATTGTTGATTGATACACTATTTTAAATAGAACAATCCATATTGAGGAGCACACTGAACCTTACTAACGAGCAATTTGTAAAATACATGTTTAGGTGTTGTTTTTTTTTGTCAATCTACAAGGACTAAGACTACTACTAACTTCAATATTCCCAGCAAATTTTTGGAGCTGAAGTAAACAGAGACCCACGATTCCAGAACAGCTATGGACAACGAAGAAGTTAATTCTGTTACGATGTGGACTACTTCATCCACAGAGAAAAGAGGAGATGAACGAAGGTGGTACATTTGTACCGACTGAAGGAATATGCTGGAAGAGATGTTACCTGTTCAGGACGGGGGAGTGTTACGAGGAAACTACCGATGGGCTGTCTGTCCAGCCAGCTGGCGCACCAGCCTGAAGGAGGGACACCAAGCAGGTAGCGTCCATCCCTCTGTGGTCCGATTAGCAGTGGCGCCTGTCTACCACTATCTCCCTCTCTCTCCCAGAAACCTGTCTGCGTCAAGTGGCTTAACTAGGATGCCATTGTTCTCGCAGCTTCGGGAGTTTAGTCAGGGATTCCAATGAGGCACACTTTGAAGGTATATTAGACCTTTCCAGGGCAGGGCTGAGAGGTGTATAAATGGAGAGGATGAGCTGCCAGAGTGTTAGTGGCTAGCCACAGCGAGCGACAAGCAAAGGGCTTCAAATACGAAGACCAGATCATGGACAATCTGTGAATCAGGGACAGTAAAACGGCTCAAGTGGCTGAATTGGAGCGACGCCTTCAAGATATCTGCTCTGGGGACATAACACGACACCATACGCCACCAGATACCATTAATAACCGAGAAGCCACAGGAAATGGGGTACCTGAGACGGGGAGTACCATACATATACAGGAAAGACCACATATTGGCACATCTGCAAGTGCTATGCATCTCGATCTGGTAGATCGAATACACCATCCCGCAAGACACTGGTCTAAGGCAATACCCTCATTTTCAGGACAAGAAAACTAGAACCGGATTAGGTTTCTAAAACAAATACGATGAACATTCAAACACATCTGTATTACAAGGGAAGCACTGTGTTGGTACCAAGGTGCGTGGTAAGAGGCAAACAGTGGAGTGTGCCACTTTCGAGCCGAGCCTCAGTGGGGAAGAGTGAATAGTGAATTTGTGAAAATGTTATTAATTTGTGGACAAACATTTAAATTGTTATAATGTAACTAATAGTGTGAAAACATTGTTAATTAAAACTGTATTTAATAAATTGGGATATCTTTCCAGAACCTGTTTTCCATACTTGTATGATTAAGATCAGTATTCATATATCTGTAAAAATAGGTATCGAAAAAAATCAAGCAAATGCAAAATCTGCTTGAATTCTCTGTATCTAATGTGCTATATACATATAAATATATTAATCTGAAAATTTATTTTTGGTTTTCATGCTAAATTTTTGGCTACATATTTAGTTAGTAGTGAAAATTGTTTATATTTCAGTTAAATTATTTTACTTTTTTTTATTTAAAATTTTTATTATTCTGTAAACAATATTTGCCACAAAATGAACCGCAATGATTAATTCTAATTAATATTGTTTTAATTTCTTTTAATTTTTTGTAATAGCAGCTTTCGTTTGACTCTAATAAAATCTGAAAAATAAAATTATTTTTGTATGTTTAGTTGGAATTTCATTTACAGTCCCTACCTACCATATATAAGGAAATTTAAGCTGTTTATAATTTTTTTAAATTTTGAATTTTTTTTAAAAACACATGGTATTCTTTTCAAAATGAAACAATTGTTTTATCTAAACAAGGTAGAGGCTAACAATAATATACAACAGAGACATTTCCCACAATTAGCACTTTTTTCAGTGATTCTTCATACAGACAACACTTTTACAAATATTATAAGCATTATAACTATATAAATATATGAAATTGATACAAAAGCAACTATTCAAAGATCTTGAACTATGCATTAAGTGGCCTGCCTAGTCAGGGGTGTATTTGTGTTAGTGAGGGGTGATAATAAGTGCAATGCTCACTGGTGCTTCTAGCATGGTATTACCGTTGGGTTCGACTATTTTTACAAGACATAGACTTGTAGGGTTGAGTCCCGAATATAACACGCTGAAGCCATTCATCCTGGTGGGCCCTCAATCAGGAGTAATCGAGGGGAGATGTTTCCCGTGATGAGAAGATTACATCGATTTTAGAAGAGATTCCTGCTGCCTATTTTTTTTTTTTTTAATTTTCATTCGAATAATGTAGTTTAATAATAGTTATAATTATTTTCATTGAAAACTATATTACTGCTCAACCACGTTTAATTCCTTACAATCCCTTTTTCGTTTGAATTTTCATCAGCATTATTAACACTGTAATACATATTTAAAAATTACCATCAATATATTCCAGACAGTTTTTATTATGGTGAATGGCTTCCGGGATTGGAAACAATGGAACAGAACAATAAGGCAGGTATTAACGGGTCAGGCAAATTGACACTCCCGAGTTTTCAAAGTTTTACTCTATCTCTTTGGCACAAAGAAAAAAAAAGAGATGGGTATTTGTTTAAGGGGAGAGACACTTGAGTGGTAAGGATAAAACCCGTAGTTAGACTTGTCAAAATTGATTATGAGTAAGTTCTGTCAGTGTCATTTTTCGTTTAGTGAATTTTGAAACACTTTACGCCTTTGCGTTCATTCTTCGTAAATTATTGTATATATATTGATATTCGAAATGTGTGACGCCAACAAATCCATCGAACAGCGGAAGCCAAGAAGAAGGAAGAAAAAATTTGATGAACTAACGAAGTAAACATTTACAAATGCCTTACATTATGGCATGTCGATACATAGAGAGAAATTCATTTCCGATAATGCTCATTCAATAATCACAGAATCCATAGCGTAGAGGGACCGGATCACTGAGGAAATGATTCATATGATGAACGAGTGTGTTATTGTTAATGATGAAGATGTAATTTTGAATGATGAAACTGATGAAGAGGGCATATATGATAAGGTACGTTGATATTATAAATCATGTTTATATTTATATGTTTTTGTTTTTAATTAATTTCTAAAATATTCAGGTGGTATTCAAATGTGATTTTCAAGCAATATAATAATTGTATACATTACTGTGTATTATGGGCAAAGAAGAATTGAATGACTCCTTCAACCCTACCGATTATCAGGCACCTTCTATGGAATACACGACGTTATCATACAAGGCCAAAGCAGTCACATTTGTGGAAGCCCATACAAAATATTATTTAAAAACTCTTCAGGCAAGTTGGTTTTCTTCTTTAAAAATAAAATAATATTTAAATAAAAGGCAGGAACATGTTAAGCAAAGGGGAAAAAAAATTCAACAAGCTGTGCCTGATAGACTCCAAAACCTTCGAAGATTCAAGGAAACTTGCGTTTGCTGCGAACAAATGACAACACGTACGATTTAGCAATGGATGATGGCTTCAGCATTACTGTATTTACTGGAAAAATTTTGTTCGTGCCCAGCATTACATGGGCGAAAATTTTTAAAAAGAAGCACAGTTTCAAACACATGAAAATTACAAATTTTTTTAGTAAAACTGACGTGGCATTGCTCGAATAAATTGCTGAAGCAGCAGAACGATTCCACAAACAACATTAATAATGGCAGGATACAATCCAAGATTTATTATTAACACAGACCAAACCGGATGTGCATATGAATCCACATAAAATTACTCACTGGAATTCCAAGGAACAAAGACAGTATTTGTACAGAAAGGAAATTTGGCCAAAACCACTCATTCGTATACAATGGAATACACTTTGACATTTTCTGGAGAACTGTTATTGCACGTTTTCTTATGCATGCAAGAAATGGTAATAAATTTGTGTTGAAGGTTGCAAAAGTAGCAGCACATTTCGAGGTTAAGTACCGGAATGTCATCATCACCTGCTCCAAATCGGTGAGATTAACAAAAGAATTATATCAACAATTTTTGGAGTTTGTAATGAAACCGTACGTCAGGAAAAATGATTTTTTATTACTCGTAGACTCATGGAGTAGTCAGGTTGATAATACATTGAACGACAAAGTATTTGTCAATGAAGAAGGAAAAGCTAAGTGCACCACAAAAGTGATTCCCCCAAAATGCACCCCATTGAGTCAGCAATGCGAAGTTTATTTTTTCCAGTTTATTACAGAGTAAACGCAAAATGTGAAAACGTGAAGATGGAATCAAAATTAATTCTATTGTTCACTGGATTTTGAGTGTACCAGCTTTTAATTGTACGTTACGATACGCTTGGCACGGATCTAAATTATGTGATCACAAAACCAATATTTAGAAATGTAAACAAAGTATGCTTCCCTTAGATTTTATAAAAAAGTACATGCCAGTGTAGTAAGGTAGCTTTCATATTTTGTCCATGGTCCAAGAAAGCATTATATTTTAAATGTTGTTACGATGATTATCACCCAAAAAATTGTAAAACCCCTTGACCAAGAATAAATATCTCACTAAATATTGTACTATACAGATAAGTAAAGATTTCTGTCATTTAATTGTAGTTTTTTAATATTATTTTCAAACAATATTAATGGGGAAAAAATTAAAAAATTTGGAGTGGATTAAAAGCAGTTGAGTAGCAATATAGTTTTCAATGAAAAAAAAAAATTGATAACTAATTATAAACTGCATTATATGAATGTAAATAAAGTTTTAAGCTATTTGGAAGAAATTTAAAAAAAAAATATTGGTTGTCAGTAAAGTCGGTTAACGAAGGATAGTTTAACATGACGTCATAACAAAACATTGATGAAATGATTGCATACTTTATGAATAAAATTGAATCATTTATATTTTAGTAATAAAAGAATAAATACTTGAAATTATACTAGTAATCAGATTTTTAAAATGCAAGAATAATTAACCTTTATTGCCGAAATTGTTGTTGTAACAAGCAATGAAAACTACATTAACTTTTCACTTCACTTTATAAACAGTCGAGTGGAAGAGAGATAGATGCGGCGCAAGCGTACAATGAGCGTAACGGGACACAGCATAACAGAACCATGTGTGTAACGGGACACAGCGTAATGGAACAATGTGTGTAACGGGACACTTTTTCGTGCGTGCAGCCGGCGTTCATGGATTTATTAGACGTTGTCACGTCAATAAATAAATAAAAAATAGGCAGCAGGAATTGCTTCCAAAATCCATGTTGTAGTACACACTCATCACGGGAAAACGTCTCCCCTCGAATTCTCCTAAACGAGGGTCCACCAGGATGAACGGCTGCAGGGTGTTATACTCGGGACCCAACCCTACTAATCTATAAAGATCTTGTCAAAAAGTTGTTCCCAACGTTGGAGACCTTGGAGCGACACTGGAGTGCAAAGCATAGGGTAACTATGAGATTTGAGTGGTAACCATAACATTTGATGGCAGAGAAATGAAGATAACGGTGTAATCAAGTCCCTTGGGTGCTTTCAAGAATCTGTACCAAATATTTCAGGCCTAAAAATTATTCTGAAAACACCTGTTTTAGCAATTTTCTCTTTTATGAAAGTACAGTTAAAAAACTAAATACAGAAACAAAACTACTCATTCATAAACAGACCCCACTCAGCTACCTTAAGCCATTTTTAAATTGTGTGAAATTTTATGAAGCTCTGAACACCATCATGTGTGCTCAGGTAGGCGAGGCCCTTAATAGTGAATTATTTGCTTCGACTTTGGTTCACAATGAAAAGTAACATTTACACACGCCTACCAATATTACATACATTAATAAATAAGAAAATAAATAATTTTATACTCTAAATGTTAAGCATCACAACCCCAATCTTGTTTTTTATCAGATGTATAGCAAAATAATCTACTGATAGAACACAAAATCAGTTTAAATTTTTAAAACTTTTTCATTTTTGTAAAAGAAGTTGAGTAAGATAAAACAGAAGAAAGGAATTTTTTTTAATGGATGTCAATACATTAAACATTAAGGTGAATAATACAATTATTTGAACTAAATAAACATTGTTACCTACCATCAAACCAACAGCAGTTAGAGAAATGTTCAGTTCTTGGGCTTGAGATCCAAACTTAGCAGCAGTATCCACACATAGTGGCAGGCATCGCCAAGGCATTACTGGTAGAAAGTCTGTCACTACCAGTTGTAAACACTGGAATGCCACACGTATCAGATTCTCACTGAAAAACACACACAATAATTTTAAAAAGTAATTCAAATCACCAATATATTATGAGTCACATTTATAGCATAAAAAATTCCATTTACGCTGGACTCTCAATGATTTGTCTCATCCATTCATTCACCCGTCCGTCAGTCACGTAGCACACAGCCAATAAGATGGCCCAAATAAATTCATCTGTCCGTTTGTAAAAACCTTGTCAAGCTTTCACTTTTGACCGACGGACGGATGAAATCATAACGTCAAAAATGTCTGAAAGGCATTGCCTTTGCTTCAAAAGGTTTTTTTTAGTTTGTTTTTCATTTATTTAAGCTGATTCCATATTATTTTTTTAACTTTCCTATGAACATGTTTTAAGTTTGATATTTTAATCAAAAATTGTCAGTGATGCAAGGGTGATTAACAATGCAGGCTAACTCGAAAATATATTTAAATAAATATTTTAGAGTTTGTTTGATCATTTATACATGCTTAGTGTACATAACTGTCAAACTGGTATAACTTTAAAAGATATTTTTTTTTCTAAAAAAATTTAAACTTTAATAGTTAGTTGCCTACATCCAAGTAGAAAAAGACTTATGATGGAAGTGTGAATCATTTTGTGAACTGCTTGGTTTGTTGACGGATGAACGGATGGCGGATGGACGAATGACAGATGAACAGGTGATAGACGGACACGACAGATCATTTTGAGTCCAGCTTTACTTTACAATAAGCTTCAGGTTTAGCATATACCACAAAATTAAAAAAAAAAACTATTGATAAAACACACCGACATTGTTCACACTCTGCCCATAAGCTCGATGTCGTGCCACATATGCACAGTGCTTCTGTAATCCCAGAGGGTTGGCAGCATTTTTAATACAATTGTTTTTATGTGAATTTTGAAAATGTTTTCAAAGTAAGTTTTAATTAATAATAACAGTAGTGACAGTAACTTAACTTTCAGACACCACCACTTAATTCCCTACTTATATTGTGAATTTTTATTTGTTTTATAAACGATCTATTGTTCATATATTCTTATAAATGTTTTTTTTATCATCGTTGTGTTAAATGTAATTTTATATTGTATTTTTGCAACTGTTCTCTTTCGATTGGCCGCAACACTATCGCTAGTGCACTACCTCGGCTCCTGAGTGCCTTCACTTACCCAGTCTGCTTTCATCTGCTGCCACGCTGAGATGTGTCGGCACCGTCTGTTTGCAGCCTGGCCACTAGTGTGTGTTGTATGTGTGGGCTGGAGTGTTAGTCTATAGAGTTACGCTACTTTTTGCGATTGCCTCTTGCAATAGACTGCGAGATAACGCCAGGCGATTCCAACTATTATGTATTTTGAGTGAGTAACGAAGTATTTGAAAGAAGTATGTGGGCATAATACCCACAAATTTCACACTAACAACCATAATGTGTGACCAATTTACTGTGTTGCAAAAATTTAAACAAAATAACGTGATACCTGTGATGATCAGATACAGCACCGATGATGCCCAGAACCAATGGCCAGCCATGAGACAGTATCTCGCCTGAGCTGTGTAACACCTGTAATACACATTCGAGCTGTCTCTGTCGCACATCACCATGACGGACCAGTGACAGCTCCGAAAGAGGTCCCAACAACAAGGTCTGAAGTTTCTGAAATAAAACAGCCATTTAATTATATTAGAGAATTTTAATCTTAACTAATGCACTAACATGAAATTCAATGTAAACCTAAAAAAAAAGTAAGGGATGTTGCAGATTTCAACAACACAGTAACATAGTAATTTTCCCAATCACATGGTAATACGTGTACTGATATGAATGCACATTGATTTTAATCATCCCCTAAATAACATTTGTATGCAATTATGAGCCACTAAAAACCCTACAATTTGCGTTTCAATACAGGCTATGTTATTTGTCTTAAAAAGTATTTTTGGTATATTTTATATACTTGCACTTCTAAGTTAACTAGTTAGGTAACTTGAATACATCATGCACTAGCAAATATTAAATTTACATTGAAAAAAATGTAAAAAGAATATTTAGTTACAGGATAACCAACCTACACAGAAAATACAGTGAAACCTCGTTTATTCGTTCCCGCATTGTAGAATTTCCCGGTTTTATTGTTCAATGTCCGTGGTCCTGAAAAAATCCCGCAAGAACAATGTTAAAAAAATCCCGTTTCCATCGTTTACGAATATTTTTTAACCCGGTTTAACGGGTTGAACTTTACAGGCTTTTTACCGATTTCACATTCAAATTCCCGAGAAATATTCCAGTTTACGCGTTTCTACACGACACGCAATACCAATATTTACATATGGCGGCCATTACTAAAAGAAAACGAATAAAGTGAGCATGACGCTGTTGCTAACAGGTTCACCAACTTCGATAAAACAACAGACGAAAGCTAACGCTCGCACGATAGTTCTTGCTTTGTGCGATAATCGATACAACAATATAACCGTGGTCGATATACTGTACATACTAGCCCAACGTAAACACGTTTCTATTTAGCGACAGTGAAATCCTGCGAGAAACATAGACGAAATTGTTTATCCTAGCGTTTCCGTGGCCGGCCGTATATGCGCGAGATTTTCTTTGTTTACGGTAAATTAGCTTTACGCATTTAACTCTAAGGCACGTGTGAAATTTGTAAAGGTTCATTGATATGTATCGGCCTACAAAAGAGGTTAAAACCATTAAAGAGCGTTTAGAAATTATAAATGCAGTTGAAAAAAATCCAGGCGAAAAACGTGTTGATTTGGCAAAGCGCTATGGTATTCCTCCATTGACTCTTAATTCTATCTTCGCTAGAAGAAATGAGATTCGGAAACAAGCAAGTCAGTTCGGCCAGTCTTCAAAAAAACGGAAAATGACAAGACAGTCGAAATACAGTGAGCTTGAGAAAGTTTTGTTTTCTTGGTTCCAGCAAGTTCGGGCATCAAACATCCCAGTGGATGGCACACTGATCAAAGAAAAAGCTCTTCAAATAGCTTTACGACTTGGAGTTGAAAACTTCACAGCTTCCAATGGGTGGATTTGTAGATTCAAGGAACGACATGGGCTTGCCTACAAACAATTGTCTGGAGAAAGTGCTGTAGTAAATAAAGATACTACTGAGCAGTGGCTGGAACAACTTCCACAGTTATTAGATGGATATTCTCCAAGGGACATCTACAATGCTGATGAGACAGGGCTGTTCTTCAACTGTCTCCCCAACAAAACCCTTTCATTAAAAGGTGAATCTTGCCATGGAGGAAAGCAATCGAAAGAAAGAATAACTGTGTTGTTATGTGCAAATAGTGATGGAAGTGACAAAAGGAAACCCATTGTAGTGGGAAAATCAGCAAAGCCAAGGTGTTTTAAAAATGTTAAAACACTGCCAGTTACATCCCACGCCAATAAAAAGGCATGGGTAACTGCTGATATTTTTAGATCATTTTTGTGTGAACTAGACTCCAGCAAGGGCACTTACTGTCGCAAAATCATTCTGTTTGTGGACAACTGCGTAGCTCACCTGAAGGACATGTCTTTTTTACGAAATGTGCGAGTAGTCTTCTACCCTGCAAACTGCACTAGTGTGTTGCAGCCATTGGATGCAGGAGTAATAAAGTGCTTCAAGCAACAATACAGAAAAATGCTTGTGCGGAAGGCAGTGGGTCTGCTAGATGCCAGAGAGGAGAAGTCAGGTAAACCATTGAAAATCAATGTGTTCCAGGCCATCCACTATTTGTCAGTTTCGTGGAAAAACATAACAGCGACAACAATTTCCCACTGCTTCCAGAAATGTGGCGTTGGAAAGGTAATTTCACCAGTTGATGAAATTGTGACGGAGAGTGACAAGGAGTTCGAAAAAGATTGGGAAAAGCTGGGTGAAGATGTTGGCTTCGAAACCTACTGCAGTCTGGACGATGATCTTGCTACGTGTGGTGAGGTGAGCATTGAGATGTTGTGTAGCGATGCTCAAGGACAAAAGGAAGAAAGTGAAGAAGAAGCAAATGAAGATGATGGAGAAGAGGTACCCTCATTCTCGGAAGCACTAGCTGCTTTCGACAAAGTGAAGGCATTTTGCTATGCGCAGAAGCTCGGAGATTTGGAAGAAGACAGAATTTAAATGATGCAAACCTTGCTGTTCAGTCTTAAAAGAAGTTCTGATACCAAGCAAACAAAAATACAAGACTTCTTCACTAAAAAATAAGTGTCAAGGAGGATGTGAGACTTGTGTTAATTACAGTTCATTTGTACATTATTTCCCCCTTTTATTTGATTTAAATAAGTGTATTTCTTATTGTACATTGTATTAATAATAACAAACTTGTGATTACCAACACCAAAAATATTTTGCTGCATAAAAACTCATCTTATAATTTCTCTGCATTATAAATAAGAACTAAGTGTGCATCTTATAACATGTGGTGAGTATGTACCTTTTAAATTTTGAATAATACATACGTAATTACTTGCTTAAAACATACAAATTTGAAGTTTATTTTGTTTTGTTCATTTAAAAAAATTAAGGAAGTATAATTTTCCAATATTGATAGTGTATATACAGTGTGCTGCTGGTGTCAGTTTATGGAAATACCTAACTGATTCACTGAAAGTTTTTGCAATAGTTAGGGCCTGGAAAATTTCGGTGTTTTCAGTATGCAAAAAGCGGTACTTTCAAATTAGAAAAGCGGTGGTTTAAAGTCGGTATTTTCGTTATGCAATGGAAATTTTACCGGTATTTTAAATGTTGACTAAATAGTGCAGTTATTGAATATAATAGTTTACATATTTAATAAACAATCCACGTATACTAGGAATAGACTAATATGCATAATAACAGCCAATTAAATCCAAAACAGTTACACAAAACAGACACGTTGCTATAGATGTTTGCAACTACAAATTTTCTTTTTTTCGGCTGCCGATGCCACATGCTTAGCCGACTTTAGGTGTTTGTCAATGGAATCTTTTCTTTCCCATGAAACTTTACAGTTGCAAAATTTGCACATCACTGTCCTATTGTCAGTACAATAAAACCCATGTTTCTGATACTGATATGCTCGGTCTCGAGCACTCAAAGTATTATTCGGCATTTTCAAACTCTAGACAGAAATATGTTGCAACATACTACATACAGGCTGTTACGAAAACAATCAAACTTGGCGCGCGAATAAATATCAGCAGTGGAATGTCACTACGTTGGGAATGCTGTCGCGGCTAGTGACGTCAACAACAGATGCTGGCTGCATGATAGTCACGCATGCCCGCACACTCCCAGTCTTGCTGCGCAGACTAATTTTGTATACCTGCAAAATCATTATTTGCTTATTCTCTTGCTATTTACGAAGTTACACAAAATAAACAACTACGGTAAGATAAATTCATTAGCCGCTAACCTATGTGTTTAGCTTTACACAAAACAAAACTTCTCACAGTCTGGGAAATGTATGATCTTCGGTAAGGAAGCATTCACTTACATGAGAAGTTAGTAGAAGCTATGTTGGCTAACCTGGACCTTTACATTTTACCATATACGACGCAACTTGGATAAATACAAGATATTAGGTTATTCTTTTGCTTTGATATATTTTATACACTTTTCGCAAAATACAATAAACACGTTCTCATATCCGGCCAAGTGTGCACGGTAGTTTAGAATTCGGCTTCATATTATTTTTATTTTTCGTAGAGTGCAAAAGTTTGAGTTTGCTTGCATTCAATAAATACGGTATTGGCATAATGGAGTGGAGGAACACGGGGTTACCACTTGAACAAACCCCGGCGCACAAATGAGAAGAAACTTAGTGTGAACAATGCTATCCTGAAATGCTGTGACATGTTTTTGGAGTAGATAATCACAGCGACAGACCGACAGGATACGCTCCCGCCCTTGCCGTCAGCGATGTTTATTTTGACAGCTCAAGCAATTATCTTTTCTACGTCCCTTCACAGCGTAAAAAAAAAAAAAAAAAAACCCCACGGAATGCAGATGGAAAAGTAACTATGCAGTAAAATAAATATATTTACGGCCCTGCTAAATTTTTCTGTTCAATAAAATTCGAGGTATTAGTGATTTTTCAGCAGAAACTGCTGTGACTAATAAACAAATTGTATCATAATAACTTAAACTTATAAAGTATTTATCAACGGCGAAGGACAGTCGTATAAGCCCTTAAAAATATTTATTTTACCGAGAATAGACTATACAACTTGGCTTTTGTCGCACGCGTGATGGGAGGGGAGGAGAATGCTGACAGTTTCTCACGCAGAAGGTTGAAACAAGGGAGGGTATGTGTTGAAATGTTAGCTGTTAAAAGGGGGGGGGGGGGGGTTGTTTTTACATGGTTTGTGGCTCTGGGAGGGATGAGCCTTGAAGAATTAGCAGGGGATGGGAGAGGTAAGCGTCGCGTCACGTCACGTATGACGTCAAGCCGCCGGGCGGGTAAGATAACATGACAGCTGAGACGGCTTTTCGTGCGATAGTGGAGGCGCCGAGCTCGTCTAGACACTGCCACGTGGCCAGTCTAGAGGGGTGGTATCTATTTTTAGCCGTATTTTGTATGCCTGCCTGCTTACAGTACAGCTCTCGCCAAAATAAACGTGAACACATAGCGCCCAACAAAGTGTAACAGACTTGTTTTTCAGCCGATTTTACTCAAATTTTCGACTTTCTCTGCTCAAATTTTTCACTGTTTCTCAAAAAAACGGTCGTATAAACGGAATGGACGCATCAGAGGGGGGTCGCATCGGCGGGATTCTACTGTAATGGTACTTTTCGGGGATATATTCGCAGTGTAATATAGAAATGTTGTGATTTTCGCGAATGTACTTACTTTTCGCGTTTTCATGCAAAATTCGCGGCAATTTTCGCAAAATTCGCGATCGCGAAAAATTCCCGCCCCTAGCAATAGTACATACATTGTGCATTTGGTAACTTTAGAGTGTGTTCCCACATTGTAGGATTTCCTGGATTATCCGTTTCTTACTCATGGTCCATTGGAAAACGGATAATCAGGGTTTCACTGTATAGTGCAGGGTGTGTTCATTGCTTATAACTGCAAACAAGTCTGAAATAAAACAAGTACCTGCAAGTTTTCGCCTATGTTAGCTAAAGGAACGCATCCTGTTCAATTTGACCCATCACTAATAATAATACTACAACACTAACGAAGAAAATTTAAAAATTAAACAGTACATAAACATAACATAACATTCTCCTACACTACAAGGATTAAAACATGCCTGACAGACACGCACCTGGTTGTCTCGGAGTGGTGGTTCATACTTGTGTTGCAGGGCAGCTTTCACCAGATACGTGACCGCTTCCACTCCCCACTGTCGCATGCGAATGTGAGGGTGCTGACAGACTTCCAGCAGGTGATTGGTTAGTGGCCGCCACAGAACCTCCACTCGTGGCAGGTTCACCAGGCCAGTTTCCAGTAGTTTGGCTACTGCAAACAGTGAAGGCTCCTGCAAAAAAAAATTCAATATCTGTAGATTGCAACAAAAATATTGAAGTATATTATCATGCTAATTTTTTTTTATAGGCCTGTACAAATTGTGTTGTTTGGATGTCAAGCGAATATTGAATTGAATACTTATAAATATTCACAAAACCGAATCGAATTGTAACATATTTCTTAACAAGCCAATATTACACTTTTATTAGAAAATACTGATCTGAATGAACAAAAATAACAAGTAAAAAAGGTAGCAAAATAATAAACTAAAGGTTTAATTTTAAAAATTACAATGAATAAAGCATAACATTATTTATTGAGTTACAGTAAAACTGCATGAATAAAAATACATACATACATAATACAGTTACATACATATACACAAAAATTTATTCTTTACATTAAAACTCCACTTCATATTTTATTAAATTGATGTAACACACATGAAATACAAATAATAATAATAATAATAATAATAATAATAATAAAGTAATCTTAGTAAAATATTTTCTGTCAAAAATTTAAGCAACAAAAAAAACAGTAACAGCCAACATGAGTTATCCCCAAAAACCTACACTACCGTTTCTTTTTAAATAAGTACCCTTGTAACAACTTCCATGTGTACACGGATATATTTTCAGGCATCTTAATATCTTAATTATGTAAAACAAAACAAAAATAACAATTGTACCTTTGAAGTATTGAAAACCATATTATAAATAATCAATTAATATCTCAACATATTGAATTCCTAATGTTCAGTGTGTTGTTAATGTAACTGCGTAAAAAATTTTCTAGTACTGTAAAGATAATGACATACAATTACAGGAATCTCATACAGCATTGTAAGTATGTACTTTACCCAGAAAAATGAACACACATGACATGTCTCTGAAAGATCTTTATGATTATTCAATTCTCTTGGTTAGCAATAAAAAGAGGAAGTAGCCAAGCAACAGGCAGATTACTTTCCTCTCGCCAAGATTATCTGAGTTTGAATGACAGCAAATGGTAACCAGAGTTTTCACCATACATATGGGAAGTAAATGGCAGCGAGCTAGAGAGGTTTCCCTGCCGCTGCTGCTGCTACACCCCCATATTCATAAGAGCCCGTCTACAATAGTCCGAACCTGTGCGTGGTCCGTGTCCTTATCCGAATGTGAGTGACGTCACATTGTCTCACCGAAAACTGCCCTGTCCACAATTGCGATGTCCGATGTCCGAATGTATTGATTTCTAAAGTTGTCACCAGAGCGCAGTAAATGTGCCAAACCAAATGTTTTTGGTTTATTGTTTTGATGCTTTGCAATTTGAGATTGAACTTATAAAAGTTGTGGGAGTTCAATATTATATATTTATTCAGTAAGGCAAAGTGGCAAATGTAAATGCTAAAAAATGAACTCATACTACATTTAAATCGGGAACCGGAAATTCAAATATCGTGACTGTTCTGTTCTTTTTCTGTGTCCGAAGTACACAGGTTGGGACAAAAAGTTCAAATTGACGAATGTCTTCGGACCAGGTAGATTCGGACCTTCGCCCACTTGACGCATGACGTCAGAGGGTCACGTGGACCAATCAGCGATGAGTGTCCTTTGGACACAGTTTAGGACATTGCTATTGTAGACGGGCCTTAAATGTCCAGGTGAAAGAACATGTGGGTGTTTGGCAGCAGAAACAGCTACAGAACATCCACCGTTCTTATGCTTGCATCACTTCACAATTACAGTGTTTAAATCATAAACTGTAATCATACTATCACAATAACAAGTACCAATAACCTTACTTTTGGTTCAACATAAATTTTCCAACTTACCCTATTTGAATACGCCAACTCCATCGCCTCATGAGACAGTTTACACAGGGCATCAATGAGATGATGCAAAGCCACGTCATCCAGATACTGACTTGACTCAAACAGTCTGCTAAGCATTGCTGACAGAACCGGCAAGTCAGCCATCACCGCTGTGGTGATAACAGCGTTAGTGTCGGTTGGACTGCGGCCAATTTTCAGACTTCCTCCCGTGGAAGGTTTCAGCCCCAAGATCCACACCAAATGCTGTGAAAAACAATAAAATAATTTTAAAAAGCCTACGGAAACCATTTCAAAAATAAATGGTTTACTTACCAACATAAAAACTATTGAAAAAGTACTAGATAAAATTACCAACAATATATAACATAATCTCAGCAGAATGAGTTTTAAGTAACATAAATTACTAACAAATTAAAGTTAAGATCAACAATATATATTAATAAATATAATGGAACCATTACTAGCCCATTTATGATTTAATACATTTATCACTATAACTGTGTAAGTTTTGTAATTTAGTTGTTTTTGTTTTTGTAACTGTGTGGTTTTGTTAGTATTGTTACGATTTACCGTGGGTTCATAAAGGATAGCCCAATTAATAGATTTTACTACACACACACAGTTTTATTGATGACCACTACTTATGTCACAATTAATCTTCTAAAATGGCAAATAATTAACTACACTTAAAGAAATGTCAATTCCCCAGTCACCCGTTCCGCACACCTCGCTGGGCCGCACCTCTGGCGCAACTCTTGCCGCAGCACCCCTCGTGGGTCTCAGCCACGGGACTCCGTCGCCACACTCCGCCGCCTACAATGCATTTGCCTTCGCCGAGGGTCTGCTCGATGCCTCGCTCGGAACTTAGCTCGGGACTCCGCTGCGCCCGCGACACTATTGCTCGGAACTGAACTCTTCGCCCTGGAACCTTCGTCCAGGGACTTCGCCACTCTATCGCCCGGAAACTCCGCCGCGGGAAAACTCCCGCCTGAACTTTCTGACTCCGAACTGCCCTGGAACCTTCGTCCAAGGACTTCGCCACTCTGACGCACCCGCGGCACTATCGCCTCGGAAGCTCCGCCGCGGGAAGGCTCCCGCCTGAACTCTCTCTCTGAACTCACCTCCTGAGGCCAACGTCCTCTTTTTATATATCAGCCGCCATTTCTGGAACTCAAGAGCGCGGCTGGGGCCAGTGGCGTCATTCCGCGCCGACATGACGGCAGAAATCTCTCGAAACACGTGTCGGCAGCTCGTGTAACTCCGCAGCTGTCATGTTTCGGATGTCAAACTAACAGCGCCGCGCAGGGAGCGGAGGGAAGGAGGGAGAAACTGCGACCCAGGTGCGCACGGCACATCTCATGTTACGGCGGCATGTGAAGCAGCCCAGCTGCCTCTGCACCTGCGCGTGGCGCAGCCTTGCTCACGTTCGTAACATTATTTTTGATGTTGCAAATGTTTGTATCTGTTTGTTATCTATCTTTATGTATTTTCCTTATCTGTTGTTAGCACTGCAAGTATGTTGGCCATATACTGTATTCTTGCCTGCTATGATGCCGACGAGAGAGCAAGTTAATATATTTAAAGTGATATCTTTGTATTTTTCCTCATGTGTCGTTCCCACTACCAAAGTTTTACTTAAGTCAGTAGGCATGTTACAAAAATAAATAAATAAAAAAAATATACTGTTTTTTAAATGTACCTAGTTCTAGAGGATAACCAACACATTTACAGCATTTTTCCTCACAAACCCAGAACTTTTAATTACATTTATTTATTTTGTTTTTAAGTCGCAACATAATGCAGCAAGTAAACTACTACAGTAAAACCTCTTTATAACAAAATTGAAGGGATTAAATTTTGGCATGTTTGTTATAAAGGAGTTCTTTATAAAGGGGTCATTTTTTTTATCCAAAATCTCGAAAAAGTTTGTTTTTTGACAAATTTAATAAGGTATCGATAATAGGAATTTTGAAATACAGTAAACGATCCAAGACAAACACAATAGCTTACATACTGTACACATCAATCATAAAAAATAATAACACGACGCATTGCGCATTGCGTTTTCTTTTACCCTCCATCGATCAAAACAAATTAATATTTCACTTCGTTAATTTCGTTGCAGTGTATCGCGCACACAAACATCACACGAATGTAACTAGCGGGCGGTAAAAAAAACTCATAGATGTCATATGCAGTAATCGTCACCTGGCAAAACAGAGATGAGACTGAAACTGTGGCTATAATCGATAGTTACTGTCGAGGTTTTTCTAAAATGTATTGTCGCAGCTATGGAATAGGTTTTCATAGATGTTTACTTTTTTCAATAGATGTGGTATGTAGCCTGTACTATGGTTATCTATGAAGCTAAGCCAATATTTACGTTGTGAAGTCGAATGTATACATATTACGCGAAAGCATAATACAAGGAAATATGTAGCTTGCAAACACTATATCGTGTTTAAAGTTATTTTAGTTCTCGTCCTATGGTAAAAGTAATTCGTAATAACGGAGTTACGTCATGTGGCGAAGAAAAAATGCTCGTTAATTAGAGGTTAATATACGTAAAAAATAATACAGTTTTGGCGGGACCATATTGCGTGTTCGTAATAAAGAGTTTGTCGTTATAACGGTGTTCGTTAGGTCGGGGTTATACTGTACTGTTAAACATGGAACTAGATCAATCATGACCATCACTGTATACATCAGTTCTACTATCGCAATCACTTTTTGTCCGTAACAAAACCGATTGATTGATTGATTATTGATTGTTACACTTGCGATTGGGCTTCCACCCAGTGGCAGGGAGTCCCACCCCCAACTCGCCCAATTTCTGAAACCTCTTTCTCAAGAACTTTCCTCTTCTCGCATCCTACGTTTTCCCTGATCTATTTCATTGTCATAGACAATTAGTGTGTTTCTTTTGTCCAGATAACAGTATGTAGGACGAAACAAATAATTATTTGTTGTATATTTACTATATCAAAAAGAATAGAAAAGCATGCATGTAACTTTCAAATTTAAATGTAGATACATCAGTGCACACAAACATTAAACTATGCAGGATCTACAAAAATGTCAGTATGTTCACTCACTCTCGACACATAACACAAAACCAGACAAAATAAAACCCATGTTTATTTTCAAGAAGTGACAAGAGAAGTGTACTTGGTTTGGTAGAATACCTGCAATGTGGTGAGAACCAAATGCCACGCACTGCCCAGAATACTCCCGTGACAGTGAGCAAGGCTCAACAAAGCTCTCATACACTGTAGGTTCTTTGCAGTCAGCATTACCGGTCCCTGCTGAGAACCTAAAACATTAAGTAAAAACATGAGTGCCAAATTCAATCACAAACCCACAAAGATGTTAGAATGCTAATTTCAGCATTAGAATTTTTTCTCATTATTTTTCATAAGTAAAATTATTTATATTTATATATATGTATATATTTATATATATATATATATTTATATATATATATTTATATATATATATATTTTTTTCATTTTACAACACACTTTAGGTAGTGGTAATTTCATCGTAATTTTTATAGGCAATGTTATTAGTTTCTTCAAAATATTATGATTTTTTAACTTTCTGTTAACAGTGTGACGGAAAACTTATTTAATGGCAACAAGTGATATTATTCTAAATTCCTTCAAACAATAATAACAGTTAAACACATTAGTTTAATTTTCCATCATAAAGAAATCATACAATATTGACAATGACTGGCATCATTTAATGCTTTCAAAATATCATCAAAATTTTCCACCACTCTTGCTATTTATTCAATTCTGACATTCTAATTCAAGAAAAATTTGATGTTTGTAATCAGATTTGATTTCAATGAATAACTGATATTCCCGATAATAATAACTGGAAATAAAACTCACCAATAGGCAATGACGCTGTAGGTAACGGGGTGCCAACAGCCACCACATGCTGCCTGTAATCCGTATCTCCGTACGCTCCCATATTGTACTGGGAGCCGAGATCTTGGCTTCCTGCACGAGAGTGAGCTGAAAACCAATAATCAGCTGACATTTTACCAGACAAAACTAATTAGTACTAATTTGTATAGTAAGTTCACGTTTTCCTGGCATTGCGCGGAGGGATACCCATTTGGGGCGACGAGAGGACTTAAAGACACTAGCAAAGTTACCGGACTTGCTTACCTCTGCCAGTACCAGTGCCCTGCGGAGCGGAACTCAACACTGTGAGAGCGTAGTGGGGTGGGAGTGAAGCCTTGCAAATGGTAGTGATGAACGCATCCCGTGGTGCTTGTAGGTCCAGGCAGCCACACAAACTAGCAAACGTCTGGATGGCTTTCAGCACGTTCTCTAAAGCTGTTTCATCAGTGCTATAACAAACAGAATACAAGCCCAAAATCAAGTTTGTTGCAATGTATTGCACTGACAACAACAGTAAAAAATACAATCTGGTTTTACAATACTGCTGCAAGTGTTGAAACGTGTTTGCTAAGAAATATTTTCTGAACAATTCATCAAAACTTTAAAAATTGTTTAAACAGGCATAACCTGGATAAAAGCAACCTACCACAATCACAGTATAACTTCTCTTACATAAGAACATTGAAGCAGGAGAAAAAATTATAAATTTCAAGAATAATACTTCACTTAATTTTAGCATAAAATACATATAGAGGTAAGAGTCCCAAAACTTTTATAAATAAATTCTTCCCAAAAACAGTTGACAATACACAGTTTAAGGTTATTCACAGACACCAACAATAATTTTCATTACCCAAACCAATAAATACCTGTAGAAACAGTGTCTCCACAAAATTTTTAACTGGGCACTACCAGACCCTAGGTCCCTGGAGACAATTGCTAAACTGACCAAAAGCTAAAATTTTCTGCTGTATATTAAATAAATTAAATTTTTGAGCCACCAAGCGACATGTGACCTGCTAGAACGACTGCAGAGCATCAACATGATACGGCACATAATTGCACTGCAAGACTCGGTCTTCTACAACATTCTAAAAGGTTACAGCACTAAATCTCACATATTTTTACCCTTGAAAACCAAAATTGGGCACAAATAAAATTTCAGATAAAGATAAAATTTTAAAAAAAGAATTAAAACAAGCATAACAAACACACAAAGAAAAAAAATAAGTATAATTTTTTGGTTCATTTCAATAAAACTATTCTTAGCAAAAATATCAATTATTATGCAAATCACTACTATAAATCCAAACATTTTTCACCAAAGAATTTAATTTTACGCTTTACCTTTCAAAATATTATAATTACTGACTAGCCAATTGTCTCTCATTACCTTACACCGCTGTCCTGAAATTCCATTTGAATCAAAACAGTTATGTTTTTTTCACACACATGGGTAAAATGCTGAGATTACAAACTAATGACGTTATAAACTAGATGCTACGACCAAAAGTTTTATAACAGGGTTCTCACATTTTCTGATTCTTAACGGAATATGAAGTTTAAGCACGATAGTGATTTATTTTCTCCATCACTGGCATATTTACATACTTAAGAAGTGTTACATTACTATTAATTGACTAATGTCCACAATGAGATTGTTTTCTCTAACCAACCTTGCGTCAATGAGTGGAGTAAGGGCCGCCAACAAGCCACACCAACTTGACTCTATCAGCTGTGAGTGCAGATTTCTCTCGGCAGGAGTTCCCTTATAGCAGGTGGTCACAGGGACATCCCCCGCTCCCACTGGGGAGATGCCCCCAATGGCAAGTGCTATGGAGCGTATTATGTCTAGCAGGCAAGCGTAGGCCACCGACATCCCGTAGCCATCAGGAACTGCCGGAGGTTCACTTTTATCCAGCATTTCCAGGCTAGAATTAAAAAAAATCAACATATTTAGTTACACACCACATTACTACGACTATAAATAACAGTTGACAGTTACCACTAAACAACACAGCTAAGTAAAAACTATAATATAGTTTATATAGTTATATAATATAGTATATATTATATATGTGAGAAATAACTGATAAATAGTTATTTCTGTTATAAAATTAAATATTAATTGGACTAGACAATATTACATTAATATCTATGTCAACTTTTAACAATATACAGTATATTATCTAAATAAATGTCTTATTTCCCCTTATTTACTTTGACTTACTAAATGCTTAAAAATTATAATTTAGTGAAATAAGAGTTAACATAAAATTTGTTGAATGAATTCAATTTATGTACCTGAAATCTTTGTTTAAATGCTCTATGTATCTGAATCAGAATTGCACTGTAGAATTTTTTGTGTATAATCCTCTAAACTTTCTGGCTTTTTTTTATTAGAATAAAAGTAGTTTCTTACTAGTACGAAAGTATTTTTCAAAACTCATATGTTAAAAACATTTATCTTAAGCCATTCACCATAGCATTTTATCACTGTTGTATCTCAAAATCTTCCCAATAAATATTTACAAAATTAAACAAGGTCACGTACATTAATTTAACTTCAACAAAGTTACACAATGCATTAAATTATATGTTTACTGCTTCAAGTCCCATCTCTGCATGAACACTATGAAAACACTACTTGCCAGCTCACTGCCACTATCTGCACGGAACGTGACTTATGTATGATATATACTCAAATTTGGCAACTGGTGAATTTTAATATTTACATATTATCATTTATTTTTAAAGAAACACTGTTGTTATTACATTTGGTAATAAGATTCTTCATATTTATGAGTACACCAAGGATGAGACATTTGTCTATATACACAATGTTATTGTTCATTTATTAATTATCATCAAATTACACTATCACAGCATAACTTTGGAGAAAGTACTGATAAATAAATGTTTATGCTTTATAATTATACATTTGTATTAAAAACACTAAATTAATACTAATGTCTAATAATAGTTATACTTCTGCAAAGAAGAAAACACGAAACTATTGTAACAATATGAAAATATAGAGTCCACCAAGTTATAACCACTTATTTGATCATTCAGGCAATAAATGTGTTCTTTAATTTATATTGCATTGAATATTATTCCAGTTGTTACATTCACAAATGATTTATAGGCTATTATTTACAGAATCTTAAAAACTCTGACCTACTGATCTTTCAAAATCTTTATCTGGAGAAATAAGTTTAAACATCACATTCCTTAAATGAATTCATTACACGGAAATGAAATATTGTTCACAATCACTTGCAGTGTATTTGACGTATATGTTTGTGTGGGAGACTGATTATTGATAAATGCCCTGACAACCTATTTTTTACGAAAAGGAAACTGCATCATACTTGTTCGAGCACCAGCTTTCAGGCATTTCAAACCTCATAAGCATTTATTTTAACAGGGTGTCTACTGAGTTACAAAAATAAGAATTAGTGACTTTTTCTTGACTTTTTCATGACAATTTCTACTGAAGTGTGACCACGAAACTTGTCAAAATGGTATAATTTATAAATGTTATAAAATTAAGTGTAGCCTATAACTTACATCAAAAATAAAATGAAACATTGAACATTTGCTTTTCTTTATCAAAATGTATAGGCCTAAGTGCTGGAAAAAAAGACATAAGTTAAGCCTACAAATGAAGGTTACTTTGAAACTTACTTGAATAAAATTAATTAGATCTGCTTTCCCGCATGCCAATTTTTCGTCGCACTTTAAGCGCTAAAACACGTTAACATTTGTTGGCACCATTTTCAGCACATTATATCATAGAAAATATTATAATTCCATTCCGTAGGACTTTAACCTCTTCGACAATGATTTCAGTTGGAAAATAAAATGTGGAGGCAATTTAGGGATTTTGTGTTTTGTAATTTGTAAACGAAGTCATTAACAAAACCAAAACACGAAAATACATCACACATTTTGTGCACAAATTTTTGGCTTTCTTTTATCCTAGCCAAACATAAATTTACGTTTCGTAGTTCGTACACACAAGCAAGCAGTAAACAAACAAACTCAACGCTATAAGTTTGATTATGAACGCTCGCCATTTGGCTAACAACTTATCGATATGGACGCGGGTCGCGCACATTGACGCCTTGACAGCTACATTCGATTATGTGCGTTCGTTGTGCGCTCTGTTGAGTAAGAATGAAACTGACTACGCTGTGGCCGCCACGGAACGAATACCATCCTTTTTTAAGCGTGCAATGTACGAGAATTGAATAAATTACGTTTTCACAGCATTCTAACGGACTTTTTTTTTTAAATAAAGAAGAGCAAATCGCTATTATTAAAATTTTCTCTGCATTCTATGTGAAAATTATGACGTTGCACGCAGGAGAATAGAAGTTTTAAGCAACATTTTGAACGGGATTTTAAAGCAAACGTCTTATGGCGAAAATGGCGGGACTGGCCTAGTTAAACACGGGAAAATGTATTGTGTGGGAATATCTTAAGCACTTAAGCCATGATTTTCCTGAAAATGCAAGCTGCCAAAAGCACAAACAGTATGGTATATACAAGATCAGTGCACAAGAAATACACATTAGCCTTGTAATGAATTTTTTCGTGACTTTTACCAAAATATACTTAAAAATTGTGACTTTTTCGGGACTTTCGTGACCTTTTACAACATTCGTGACTTTTTCGTGACTTTCGTGACTTTCGTGACCTAGTAGACACCCTGTTTAAGCTTTTTACCACAGCCCTACCACTTTGCTTGAAGAAATTTCATTGGCACCCAAACTCAATGTGAATCATTATAATGAACCTTTCATTCTGTAGTGGAATAACACATATGCATAGGTGCTGCATCCAATCTGAACAATTTGTGTGTTACATACCAGTATATAATTCACATTTTAAAAGTTTTTGGCCAGTTTTAGCTAACTAAAAGTAAATGTTAAAAAACAGCAAATGATTTGGAACTTACGTAAAAGTTCTTAAATCATATTCATACAGTCAGGCACTTAAGAAACTCACGAATTCTTTTAATAAATTTGTTTTTACTGAAGCCCCGTAGACTGCTTTACGACCCCATTTGGAAGGTAACAATTACATCCAAACGAGTTTCCTTTTTCCAACTGTTGCGTGTGCTCCGCATACGCACATCAAGATATGTCGCACGGCGCCTAACCGCGCGCCGATGCAACCAGCACAAGCCAAGTGTTCGCGCGCTGCGCGCATGACGTTCGGAGCCGCTCGGGAGCGCTCGGGGAAGCTCGTTTTGGCGGGCTGCCAACCGGACATCGCCGAAGGCGCCGGTTCCGGTTGCCCCGACCGAGAACTTTCTGCCATGTTTGATACTAGCAGTTCGCAGAGTATAAAAGGGGGCCCATATTGCGGTGAAGGAGGAGACTCGTCGCGACCGCCAGCGACACCAGCCGGAGGCCCTGCTGGCCTTCCCTGCCGAAGGAAGCTACACCGTCAACACGTCTCGCCGGCCTGCCGTCACGCTGCCCGTTGGAAGAAGCTACCACTTGGTAAAGTACTGTTCCGTCGTAGACACTTATAAACCGAGTGGGTAGAAAACTTAGAGTGAGAAGAGGGGCAGTGGTGACGGAGGCAAGGCTTGGAGACGGCGGTGTGAGCTTGTGAGTCCCGATGAAAGACTTGACAACCGACTGGACATACAACACTTAGGTGCGAAACCCGGCAGTGACACGTGAAGAATAATGGCAGTGCCCACACCGACGTGCATTTCTCCCGCTATGATAGTTTGGGGAGATAGTCAATGGTAACCCCTGCATCGACGAATAAGAACTTGCCCGCAGAAATACGTGTCGACAAGAGTCGACGAGGTGTTATATTAATTATTAGAGGTCTGCGTACCCTCGTAAAAACATGCTATATGTATTAGTCATCTTGTGTATAAATAGTAGTATTTTAGTTAATGATGTTTGCTAACGCGCATTGACAGAGGTCAACAATATTCCATAAGTCGAGGGGTTTTGTTAGTTATTTTTGTTTACAGTCTGGGAATTTATGTACGTTAATTGTTTGTAACTTAGCTTTTCTTTTGACGGTGTACCCAGCGCCAATCGGCGTGCCAAGTATGAGAGCACGGGCAATTGTGAAGTGGATTTTTTAAGCTGCATTCACGTGTCTCATGTTGCAATAATTCTTAAACGTTTCTGTTCGCAGACTTTTGAATCAGAGCCACGCCGCAAATATCAACTGTTTATGTTTTTGTCATTAATGTTGTAATGAATAATTTCATGTATAATCAATAATAAATGTGTTGTTACCCTACAGTTGTAATAGCTTTAGATGACTTTTCGCCACACTCTGTTCCATTCCTACTCCTTGTTCCCCTCGAGTGTGTAACACGAGAGGCTACACAACAAACATAAAGCGAACCATGAAATTTATTTTATCCATTAATAATGGTTCTTGAACAGCAAACGCGGTGTTCATTTCAATCAAAATCAAACGAGTTTAAGTTCCACAGTGCATCGTGTGTCTCTGCTGACCCATCTCGCTGTGTGCTCTCATGGTGACGTCATGCGCAGAAGCCGTTTAAGCGGCCGGATGGTTTCACCTCTCTCGTCCCACCATGAGTCAGTCATGTCCACCAACTTTTCCTCCCCCCCTCCCCACAATACTTCCCTTTCCTCATCATGCCTCATTCATTTTTCTGATTCGTACACGGTGACATCTGTCTTTCAAGCGGGACAACATGTGGTATTTATTTATTTATTTATTTATTTATCAATTTGTTACATGCCTACCGACGGCATAAGGCCATGGGTGGTAGGCACGATAAACATAAAAAAATACATAGACAAAACAAATACATGAAACAAAATGAATAACATTGAGGACAATACTATAATAACACATACACAAGACAACACAGCAAGCAACTAACAGACAAACAAGAACAAGTTTCATAATTCTATAACAACTGCTACTGAAAGAGACTGTATCAGCACACTCACTAGGTTGCCTTGGCCTGCCCGCTGGTGAACGTGGCCACCACGGGCAGCCACACGCCTCTCGAGAAGAAGCCGGGCTGCGGCGACACTCCGGGCCCCACAGGCATCCCTGCCAACAGAGCAGGCGGCTGTCCTTGCGAAACTGGCACCGAGCTGGCTGCAACATCACCAATCAAGTCAGTTAGCAGTTGCCTCCGACACAACATCGCCTCGCCACTTCAACTGCACCCGCTTGGAAACGCTTGTGTAGAGAGGCATAACAAAGATTTTTACAAAGAGCAGTAATTTAACATCTTTGAATGATGCACTGCTTTAAGAGTTTTACAAGAAGTAACTAAATGCCTCAAATTTTAATGTTAATAGTTTGTTAAATAAGTAAAGGTTATAAGACTATCTAAAAAGCTTCTAAATAAGTAGAATTTTTATTACTTACTACCACTTGCACTTTTTTTTTTTTAATTTTGTTTACATATGGATGGCAAATAAAATGTCCCAATTGTAACAATATTGGAAAAAAAAAAAGAACAGTTTAAATTCTGTTTTTTACCTCCATTATTCTGTCCCATTAGCTGAGCACCAACAAAAAGGCTCTGTATGTATGCCCCTAAAGAGTTGACAATATCTTTGAAAATGTTGGTAGCATGCGTTTTCAAATCGTAGCACTCGCAAAATGATTTCAAAAGCAAAGGCTGAACTGTCATTTTGTGAAGAACTTCAAGGGCTAAAGTTCTCTGCCACACTGGCTTATCTGGATCCAAGAACTTGACAATAAGAGACAAAAATATCTCGCACTCCGTCACCTGTAATACAAAATGAAAATGTTCAACCAATACACGTGCATCATTATCATAATAGAATGTACAGGTAAAGCAAACAAAGTACATTTTCACTAACAATATCAGTTTTGATATAAGGATGTCCAAAATCACTGAAGCAAAGAATTGGTTTGTAATATAGTTCTGGAACACAAATCATTTTGAGACATCTTTGGCTTATTTAATATGCTTGCACTAAACATGTAGTCCCGTAACTATGTTTGGGTCAAAACATGTATTAAAATTGGAGATGTAATAAATGTGTGTATCTTTAAATGGTCATACTGACAAGAAAAATCATTCAAATTAAGAAAGAAAGCCTCTTTAGTTAAGACTCTTAAAATACACTTGCTACTTGTATTATAAGTAGCAGCTAATCAAGTTATTTTTAATATGTACTGTGACACAAAACACTTTAGTATTAAATTTAGACTACAATATATTTTTTTAACCTTGACATAAAATAAAAAATTTATTTTCCTTCAAATTTTCAATATTAAAATTGGGACAGTTCAGACCCAATATGTTGTTTTGCACAAAGAGGCTTGTTAAATTGTGAAATTGTATGAATAATCCTACAGAATTAAATATAGATCATAAAAACTTGATACTTCACTGATTAGAGTAAGCAGTCTCCAGCATAAAGGTACAGGGGCCACGGTGGTTGGGAGTTCAGATTACTTGCCTGCCATCACGACAATCTGGGTTACATTACCAGCAATGTCAAACAGAAGTGGAAAATATGGCTGACTTTGCAGTGAGACAGCAGGCTTTCTTGGGGAACCACTGTCCCCTTTTTCTCCCATTAATTCAGTCAATGCTCCATTCTCACATCATCACCTCTTGTGGTTTTAATTAACTTGATGTTGACAATACATTAAGCCCATTCATTTATTTATTCATTCTTTCGAACAGAAGCTCATGGTGGAGTGTTCTCCAAGATTATGAACGGTTTCAAACTATCAAAGTACTGTCTCACAGCTCATGAATAAATTAAAGAAGAAATGAGGGAATAAATGAGTAACATTAAGGTCATTAAGAGACCAATAAGGAGTAAATCTGTGAGTTGGAGCAGTGGCAAAATTAATTTGCAGATGAAACAAAAACACACAGAGAAAACCAACCACCTCACAACGAGGTAAAAATTTCTTGATTGGCCTTACCGAGAACCGAACACAGATCACTTCAGTGGGAGGGAAGTGATCAGAACACTCAAACATCAAGATCTCCACAGATTATGAGTCATGCAACAGTTTGCCCGCAGGCCTGTCATATGTTGTTTAGCCACATGAGGACAACTGAGGGCTTTGCGCACAAGTCTGAAAATGACCCAAGGTACATAATAATTTCAAAAGTATGGAATAATAGACATCATAAGTCTAGTACACGAACACTTACCAGTAATGCATGATACTTCTGTATTAATACAGAAACTACTCGCAACAGCCTCACGCTTATTGGAAAGTATGGTTTGTCCAAACTCGTGGCTTGCTGAACGCTTGCTGGCACCGAATTACGGTACTTAATGTTGGGAGAAAACAACTTGATTACCAAGGCACAAACTCGCTCCTTCAGAAGAAAGCTGAACTCTGGATGCTGTACACACAAAAGAAATACTTCTATCAACACTAGCACATGCTGCCACCACAAAAATAACCTAGCCATAAAACATTAAAACAGTAAAAACATAAGTTACTACTTAGAAATGTATACATTACACTAATCAAACTGCAATTCTTGTTTACAAATGTGACATCACGGAAATCATCATGAACAAGACAATGAACATAATTGAAGACATTAAACAAATAACTTTAATATTTCATTAGGTATAATTAACTAGCTTCACTTTCCTGTGAGGGTTTAATCGTGTACCACTAAATACTATACCTACTGCCACACATTCAATCAATGGGTGGGGGCTCCAGATTAGCACATCAATTTTGATGTTTAAGGTCTTCTTCAACTCCAAAATGGAATGGGAAGAAAGGGAAGAAATTTTCGACACACTGTTTGACCAGCAAGCAAAGATAAAATTGCTTTGCAAAGCATTATATTAGAACTATAAATTTGGTATTAATTCATGTTTACTGACCGGACCAGTATTTCATATGGTATCATTGTTAAAAACGTGAATCATGTTATAAAATCCAATTTTGCTTATAAACTGGAGAAATATTACAAAATAAAATATACAATAAATTTACATTATAGGTAAAGAAATATTATCTGACCAAAAGAGAAGATTAACCAATTCGGTTACGAGGAAATTCCCAGAACTTTATTAAAAACATTCTCTACGTTGTGAAAGGAAGAATTAAGAAATTATGAGGAAAAGAATTTGTAGAATAGTATATTCTATTGGAAGGGTATAATTAATTATATTTATTAACACGACAAGATACACAATTACAGTACTTTAAACCTTGCTAGAGAGCGAGTGCAAACCACTACTCCTCGTCACGATTTAACTTAAGTATTTTATGACTATATTTCGATGATCACCACATTTTTATCTGCACACTGACCACTATTCTTAACATACAATGAACTATAGGCCATCTCGCATCGAACACTAGGCAGAGTAGGAGAAAAGGTCGGAAAACAAGTGCAATTTATTCTTCCATGGGGTGGATTAACTGGTGTACTTCACAAAGATTTCATATACTGCTAGCATATAGTTAAGAGAGTGTTACAGGCTAGGATGAAAAAGGAAATATGTTTACTTTGGTGGAAAGAGACAAAGCAATAATCTGAATATCTGACCGGACTGAAATAAAAACCTACAAGACATGGATAAGATTTTTGTGGTTAGGAAAATGTAGAAGACTATTTAATACACACGTGTGAAAGAGAACTCAAGTGCATAACAAATGTTACAACGTGAAATTTAAATCTGATACTTAGCGAGCACAGAATGTTGACTTTTTAAGTGACAGTTCTGCTTTCACTCTTGTTTGAACTCAAGTCTAGGTGTGAAATTTGAATGTAATGATTGAAATAAAATCATGTTTAATACAAACAATATTCAGTTATAGTTTGGTTCACACTGTAATTTAATTCTAAAAAATATGAAATCCAAAATAATGCTGCTCATATTAAGAAAACAAATAAACATAGTTCCAAGGAGTGCAATAGGTCTGGGAAAACACTACAGGAGGTCTGAAAGATATCCGGGTAGCATCCAATGTAAAAAATTTGTATCCAATCCATAACCAAGTTATTAATAGCTGTTATTTGTTATGGTATTTCTTCCAGGTTATTTGTGATTATATGTTTGGGCTTTGGCATATTAGTGTGATTTATAATTATTTCTAAAAACTTACCTACTCTCTCCAAAAGTTTTGACTCCTCTTAGATTGCAAACCCATAATGGAAGAGAAAACTCATCTTGATAAACTTAATGGGAAAGTGGATTCTGGTGCCATTATCCCAAACAATGGAAACATTACGATTAGTAAAACCCAAGGATATAAATATTCAATGAAAGACACAAACATAAGCAGTTAACTATTTAAAATAAACATCTTGTAAGATATGCTCAAGCAATTATAATTTGGTAACTAGGTAACTAGTTTTTACAGCAGCCATTTAATATTTCCATTCAATTACAAAAGAGTTTTAGCAACTATTATGGTATTCAAAATGTTGTTTTGATGTGCAGTTTCCAACATATTTTAATGACAAAAGTTATTTAATCCAGGAATATTAACCATATCACTGAAAAAGGTGTTATATACTATAATGCAAAAGGAAGCTAACATGAATTATGATGTTCAAATGTTCAAATGTATAATACTGAGTCCTGTTCAACAAAATGGAACTGTTCTACCTTAATCTCAATAAACCTAAGACAATAAAAATTAACATAGCACAAAATCCAATAATCCAACTTATGTCAAAAGTTGCATTACATTGCAGCATTAAGGTAGGATGAGACAGTGCATTATAGAAAAGATATTCATGTACAAGTATATTGACATTATTAATACTGCTTTGCATTTAAGCATATTATGTCTACACTAAAGACATATTTAACAATGAATTCTTAATTCAATAAACTATGTAATAATGTTCGCAGGCTTTCACGGCCATGTAGATCATTAGTTTGGCTATATGCAAGATATAAGCTGCCATAAACTGTTCGTCACTAAATGTACCTCACATAGATGTTAAATATTTTCTTATCACTCTGTAATACTGCCCCTCTATGGGTGTTTACTCCCATGACGATTTTATAATTCAAGTGTTTAAAAAATGATGCACTCCTCAATACAACTTTAACCAAAATCTACTAAACATTAGACATTAAAATGTAAACTTGACACATAGTAAATAAATTACAATTTTTATTAGAATGATAGTGAGACTCCAGAAATTTCCCAACGAACAACTAATGTGTGTGTCTGCTTTTCCTAAATTTTGAAGCTGGAGCAGATCCTGATTTTGTATGTTTTCCACAAAATCAACTCTCCTAAACTCAGCAGCCTCAGTAAAACCTGCCCCAAAACAGAAAATGTAGCTTCTCGTCGTATGGTAGACACACGCTAGAGTTCGTGGTACCTTAATCTGGACACAGACCATGCTTCTGGCTGTTTACAGCCTGTAGTCGGGTCCGTCTTGCTGTTAACACTGATGCGTTTTCCACATTTATGAAGTACACCATATAAAACAGTTTTGTTGATAGTACTTATTCTATTTTGGGAAATAATAATTTCAGTTTCTGGTATGCCTTAAATCAATTTCAATGGTCCGTGGCTGTCAGTTTAACTCAAAATTATTAAAATTTGTACACTTCTCCCATGGCTATCACCCACACCTTCACTCACTTTACACGATCACACAAGTGCGATGCTACAAGAAATAATGTAAAAACCCTAGGATGTAATTATTAAATAGGCTGTCCCCAAAGATGGGAAACAGTATGGCAGGACTCCCGTGAGCCTAGTCAAAAGGTTGAATATGTTTTATGTCTATTGCAGTTAAATCAGAATAAGATCATTTGTCTCTCAGGTTTCTTGGTCATGTGTTTCCTACCAGTTCCAATTAACGATCATTGTGCACTCCATTTATGGCCGCCGGTTAGCATATTCAATACAGTTGCGCTACGAATAATAATTAATATTATTGCATATGCTAGTTCCTTATACAAATCTTAGACCTAAACTTAATTCTTAATAAAAAAATTCTAAATACAAAATATTCTTAACACTTAAATCAAGTCCTTAAACTAAAGCACAACACATTGTGAAAATATGGGCAGCGGTTCAAGCACTAACAAAGGTCGCTTTATACAATATTATGACCTCCATTGATAAATATCAGTCTCATTTTAAACATACATCTCTACTTAACTAATTGCCAGATACCGTATATACACATGCAGGATAAATAGGATAACAATTTGGTGTGGTTGTAGATGGTTAATAATCACATTAACTATGAAAGACATAAATTTAACTTATTTCCATCTATAATTCCTCCCTCCACCCAAAACTCCATCTCTCCAATCTACAGTCAATGCTTAACATCAAACTCTGTGGTCCCAGCAACATCTGAAAGCTCGGAGGAAAGGTATTCAAAGACCTTAAGTTTGATCATGAAGCAAATTAATATTAAAGCACAAGAAACATGGAACACTCAACAACTTATGAGAAGATGCCACAGTGATGTACTCAGCACATACACCGAAAACTAAAAATCTTTTTACAGGCTGGGTCGATTCTCCAGGAATTCAGCATTTCTTAGTACCTATCACTATAGCAGTGGTTTTTCAAGTTTTTTAGCTACACAACAAGGTGATATGAGACCAAAACACACCACACTAATTACGGCCAAGAAACCACCTCAGCAAGCCAGGAGTGAATTTGAGAAATCCTGGAAAACTGCAGTCATGATGGTCAGATTGGAATTGGATCCCAGGTGTTCTAGAATTCCAGTTTAATATAACTATGCCACCCAGGCGTACGGAGCAAGGTGGCCCAGTGTCGCGACACTGGACTCGCATTCCAAAGGACACTGGTTCAAATCCTGGCCTGCCATCCTGATTTTGATTTTCCTTAGTTTCCAGAAATTACTCCAGGCAATGCTGAAAAGGTTCCTTATAACAGGACTTAGATGATTTCTTCCCCAATATTCCCGTTCTATATTGTTGTGTTTTACAGTCTCTTATGAGTTATGACTTTGATGTCGATAAGATGGTAAGGCCAAATAAAAGTTTTTAAACAAAATACAGTGGTGGTGGCTTTTAAAAACGACGAACAGGACTGCGTGTGAAGGGCCACGGGGGTGGGGAGTCAGTATGGCAACAGTTGAAGCCTAATTTTGAGTTCCTGGATGCTGAACTGGCAAGCAAAAATACCATAATTTCTCCAATTTTAGCCATTTTCAAAACATGGTAATACACACACTTATTCTGTTCTGCTGTTTTTTTTAATATCAATGACAAAAAATGGAGGAAATGAAAACACACACTTTCCTACTATGTATTTATATTTCAAAACCTTGGCAAATTAATGCCATTTTTAAATGGACATTCTGCAGAATGTCATAGATATGTAACAAAACAAACATTCTGCTGAATATCATATGTAACAAAACAAACAAATTTTGAAAACAAAATACTTTAGTATCTAGTATACTTTTTTTTCTACTTAGGTGCTAATCAATGGTATTTACATTCAGCACAAATATGATACACTGCTCATTGTGTTGTGTGTAGCAGCATGAATGTTATAGATCTTGTAACTTCCTATCTTTGATTATCTAACAAAAATGCAGGAATAGCTTTTCTGTTTACATAACATGCTATGTACTTTACACTTAGTTTGATTGCATTTTTTTTTTTAAATACATGACTTGACTTTTTAGATGTGTAAGTATTATCAATTTTAAAGTGGAGAAAATCATTGTTAGAAAATGGTGGAAGAAAATGGAAAAAATAATACAGTTAACTTATCTTCAAGTGTTTTACACTTTGCATTTTGGTAATTCTATAGTTCATGGCAGTCTTTTAAAATGTTCACTGAATGGTATTAAACTAATAACTGGCAGGTTATGTAAACAAACATTACAAACCTTCAAGAATGAAAGGTTTATATATTGAATGCACCATATACTAAAGCTAAACGCACTGCGAGATTTATAGCATTAACAGAGACTTTCCCTAATTTACACTTTTCTAGTGGTCCCTTTAAGTTTTATTATGTTACTGATGTAATTTCATAGATGGTTGAGGTAGGTATTTCAAAATCTTTTAAAATATCACTAAAACACAGTGTCCAATCAGTATAAGAGCCATGGTTAGTCAATGATAACAGTGATACAAAAGCAATATATTTTAGCATACTTCATTTCTTATTTTAATACTGCGTTATATTTCTTACAATGTGTACCAAAATTATATTTAAAAAAGAAATACTGTTAATAATTTATTTATTTACAAAGAGATAAAACTTAAATTTTTAAATATCTAAACCATTCCCTGCATTTATATTTACATTACCACAAAATGAAACTAGCTCAAAACCTTACAATATACCGAGTCAAGAAACAGTTTTACTACCATACCTGAAAGAATACAGAAGTAAAATTTGTCAGTAGAGACTCCAGAAGCTCAAGGCCAAACGTAGGTGTCATTTCAGTCATTTTAATTAACCAATACGGATGATCAGCATTCACCAACTGCACCAAGTCCTGGCAAAGAAAATTCAATATTCAATAAATATAAAATAGAGGCACAACATTTATGTACCCTAATAACTAGAGACCAGAAAAAATCACGGATTCATTTTGTGATAGGCTGAAATTCAAACATGTGTACAATTCTGCTGGTTCTGCTATTGGCTCGTAGTTTAACTGGAGCTCTCTGGGCCAATGAGAGACTATTGACCAAAGAAGCATCGAATCACAAGCTACCCAGTGGAGACGCCTCACAATTTAGTACCCAATGAACACGCGTGTTTACTTGAGAAATGCAGAGGATAATGGAGGCTATCCTAGAGGTCATTGAATCCGCAAATTTTTCCGGTCCCTACTAATAACACATAAAACAGAATATTAACATTACTAGCAGTACCTAAAGTCACTCGTAACTTATCTGAGAGAAGTTATAAAAGTGTGCTTAATATGTAAAATATTTTGGATAGTTAACAGTAATGTTCAGTTTAATAATACCATAAATGCTAAATAAGTTCTTAGAACTAAAACAAGCACAATAAAAACAGCCACAATCAATGTGGAAACCTACATGGACGCAGTTAATGCAGTAACTCAAATCAAGAACTTATAAAAGCACATTATTAAGCAATGTTCCTTATGAATTACATCTTTAAGTGCAGTGGACACAAAGTATCCCAGGAGACAAATTGGTAGCGACTATGGCCTCTTTGGTTATTCTGAAATATCCACTCAGAGTACCTTCTGCAATCCTTACGCTGACATTCAATATTCTTTTACTCACTGGATAAAGCAATTAATTATCTAGATAATCATAAAATTAATTTTTAATGTTATCGTGCTCTTTGTAAAACAGTAAGAACATGAATAATAACTGGACAGTTCATGACACTGCCAGAACTTTCAAGCTTCCCAACACAAAAAATTTTCAAGCACTGGAGTTACAGCCACCAACTGACTTAACTCATTATTGATCAGGACCTTAGATTTCTACTTGAACTCACAACTTCACAATTTAGAGATGTTGTCTCACAGAATCTACCTTCCACAGTAAATAGCATGCTACCTGAAAGAGTAAGTTAGTCACAAAATTACTTCACAAATGAGTAAAAAAATATTTGAGCAATATTAACGATGCACCGGTTATGAAATTAATTAACTAGGAACTGTCATTATTGAACACAAAACCTATTAATTTTAATCTGCAATCATCATGCTCAACTTAAACTAATTACAGTAAAATACGTACATACATTTGGTGTTTTATTAATGCTATAGACCAGATAAGTTAGTCCAAAAAATAGGGGTACCCTTGCATAAATTCCCAAGAAGCTGAAAATTTACATGAATGTTAGGGATACAATTATAATGAAATTGTGAAAAGTCCTCTTCGATTAAGTGTGTGCAAAAAATTGTATGCAAGGCCAAAGTTCGCAAAAATGTTTTTTTTATTATTTTTTAGCGAAACAGTTTTATAATAAAAATAGTTCAGACAAAAATTGTAGGTCATTAAATTTTATACAAAAATGGTCCTTACTTTTTTTTCCTAAGATTCACCCTTTCTGATACTGTCAGCTCTACCATAATTTATGAACAAAAGTGAGATCCAAAATCAATTTCCTTACTAAAGGATGGACTAAACTACAGGAAATATTTTTAAGTACAATTTGGATATCATCAATACTTTTTTGGCAGTTTTGAGTTCACATGACATATAACATTAATGCAAAGCCAAACTAATTGAATGTTCTCACAAGTTTCAATTCAATGCCATGCAATCTTAGATAGAATTTAAGAAGGTATACCATATAGGAAACTAACTTGGAACATCAAGAAAGCGTCTGCAGCACATGGTTGCAGGCCTTTGGGAGCAACATTACTCGGAGATTTCAATTCTTCTAGGTCAACTTCTTTGCTTTCTGATCCTTTGAAGTACTCATCTTCTGTGATAACCCTCTCAAAAACTAAAGACACCAACTGTCTGATAGTAGCACCGGCTGTATTTATGATGGTCGAATCTTTGGTGAAGTGCAGTCTGAAGCAGAGCACTAAATTCTGGAATGACAATAGTTTTTAGAATTAAAATATAACAAATGATACAATATGAATGTCAGTACACAGTACCTTGCACACCCTCCAAATAACATATCCCAATCACCAATTTCCATTCTAGGAATGAAAACAACAGTCACAGTAAGGCTGGCCAAACCCACAAACAAAAAGCCATGACTCCTTCAGGTCCCTCATATATTTTCTCCAGATCAATAACATATTATATTTATATGAAAACCAAGTTGTATAAATGTTTGTGCTTCTTCTTATTGAAAATTCACAAATGAACTTAATGAGTGATACAAAAATAGCTTTGCCTTACATAATTCTCAAATGGTATGACAAAAAAATTTATACAGTAACAAAAGCCTGGAAAGTACGAACAAATCAACGTTTCGTACATTTCTCTCCACGACACTATCACAGTCAAAACTCATTCTCACGTGTCATGTTGTGCAAAACTCAACTCAAATGCATAGCATAACAGCATTGCAACATTGAAAAGAATAAACTCAAAAACAATTAAAATGGCACAACTTGTGCTTTAGTAATGTTGGAAATGCCTGTGCATCATACAATTTCATTTAAATTCCTTTATCATTCAAGTAACTTAGAATTCCCTGGCTATTCCAAATCCTCCCTGTTTTCCCTGATTCCAGAAATTCTGAGTCTACATTGTTCTTAAAACTGACAGCATAAATGTTTTGTCATTTTTTCCATTGGTTTGTACCCACTTGTGCAATCAAAAATTACATGTTTTTAAGGACTTCTTCACCACTATCAAGAGGTAGAAAACCATTTTCAATATCACAAAACACCTCAAGAAAATAATGTTAAATAGAAAGTTAATGAATAAAAAATTATTTTGTTGGTTAGTTCAATTCTTACAGATAAGCCCATATTGTCCAGTATTATCTCTTAAGCAAATATCTAACCCAAGCATAGTATCTGTATGAAATTTATAGCCCTTACATTTAATTTAATCACTAATTCCATTTACTTTATAAGTTCAAAGTATAATAGTAAAACACACCATCTTATTTTGAATGTGAAATGTTAATTATGGAAATAAAATTCAAAACCTTTTTTAAAGTATAAAATCTAGTCATATGGCTTGAAATTCACAACTGTACTGCACTGTGTTGTTTGCTGCCTAGTAGGAAACAAAAGAAAATTAAAATACCCATGTTTATCCATTATTTGCACAAAATCATTCTTTATTAAGGAGATTTTAAGGATTATTAGTAAAATTAGAGGACTTGTATGGACCCTTATTCACTCAAAGACAAATTAAGAATATTTTTGGATATTAAGGAGGTGTACAAACCCTGTTTCCACAGTAAAATAACACCATACTCTATCAAAACGATTTCTAAGGCACTTAAAACTGTAATATTACTAACCAGGAAAACCTTTTAACAAGGTTAAAATTCATAACGTTTACTGGACAAGTGCAAAAATTATTTAACCTTACTCAACTTAATTGGAAATGCTTAAGAGTGTTTCATTGTACAACTGTCTGTAAAGTAATTATCTGGGAGGAAAAAAGAGTACAAAACTGATGCAGTGCAGAATGAGTTTCACAGTATAATCAACCACATGTTCAGATTTCAGTTACAGGAACTTCAGTTATCAAATTTGTCTCTGGAACTACTGCTGCCCTGCCCTAAAGCTCTTTGATGGCACAGGCCATAAATAACTTCAAACTCAGTGCCAGAACTGGAGCATGCCATGAGCCGAAACTGAGCCCCTCACTGTGAACCGCTGCAAACATGCCAAAACAGACGTGTCCACCATTCTCCCAGAGGTGCCTAACAGTATGTTAGCTTTAAAACTATTGCTATTTAGCTGTGATTGAGTTAAAACTGTTTAGTAGTCTGTGTCATACCAAAGCATCCACATAAATCTGTAGAATAATTTCCCTGGCTTTTCCATTAACAAAATTATAAATTTCCCTGATTAATTTTTTTTTTCAAATAATTAACCTATTTTGCAATTTTCTAAAAGAAATAAACACAAACCAGCCTCCACCATCCCTATACAACTAGTTCCAACAAAACCTTGCATACGCCATTTTACAGTGTGTGTGACTATGCACTAAAATACCATCTGGAAAAAAAATGTTTTAAGTCTGCATGAAGGCATACTGAAGCATGATATTTCCCCCTCAAATTAGTATCACAAAGGAATTTCCATGGCTTTTCCAGGTTTTAAAGTAAATTCTCTAACTTTCCCTGACTTCCCAGAATGTAGACACCCTGCATATGTAAAACTAATTGTGACACATATGTTTGTCAAAAACACCTCCTGCAACTGTATCCATAACATGCAGGGCTGAAACAACACCCAAAACCAGCAGAACTGTAAAGGAGTTCTCATCAGCACTTTAATGACTGATGAGTGCAGACAAATACAAGCAGGCATTTCACAAGTTGGTACCAACGCCTGTGTACTCAGCCATCCATCGTAACTCCTATTTCCATTTTTATAGCTTGTATTATCAAACTGAATTTGTTGTCGAGTTTACTGAACTGGAAATAAATAATACCGGAATAAACAAATGACTGACCAAATATAGAATTGGTATGGTTGTTAAAGTAATTTTTTTAATAATGCTAGAGAAATTGCATTGGCCAGTTTTTTTTTTAATTTTCTTTTCTGTGTTTTGTTTTCTGTGTTGTGTTCTGTTCTGTGTCTTTCTGATGTTACTTCGTCTACCTTTGCCAACGTATCACCATGGACCACAGTATTTGTAGTCAGCAGCAGCGTAACGGTTTGCAAAATCTTCACTTCCGCTATACCACTCTCCATCAACATCCACAGAGTATCTGTGATGTAACGAGCAGCTTTCAGGTCTACCACTTGCTGCGTGATCATCCTCTGCATCACTTCAAGACACATCTGCAATCAATTTAAAACCATTTCATAAAGTCGTGAAAATGACATGTTCATTCTAATCTACACAAGTTCCTGAAAAAATCTCTGTACAAACTGCTATGGGGACAGTGAGCACCAAGGTCAAATACATTAATGAGTGACTGTCAGCTAGTATAAATTTTCGGCATCAGTTTGTGTATGCACTGCCACTGCAAACAGGACTTACAGTTACAATAAGTAGTTGTATTACTTGCATGACAACAATAAAGCATTTATTGGCATCAGGAGCTTAAATGAATCTTGCAACAAAGTCTTCATATAAATCAAAGTGTCACACCGAACTCACAGCATTATGATTGTGACTGCTTCAATGAACACTTTAACCTCTACCCATTATAAGAGTTAACATATTCAATAGAAGAGAATTACATCAAACCTCCATACTCTATATGTGCCAAACTGTAACATTAATAGACACGGGCTGTTTGCTTTGATATTAATTTCTGGTAGAAAGAAGTTTGCAGCACCTGGTGTATGTACATAGAAAAAAGCTATTTACTGTTGTGCTAATTAAGGTGCCTGAATGACATTGCTTGAAATTGCAGCATATAAATGCTCTACCACCTCGCTGCCGACTTGCTCTCTAGAAATTTTATACAGAGTGCTCGGAAATTGTGGAGAATTAATTTAATGGGTGGCAGAAAACTAAAAAACAAGCAACTTTTTTTAAGGTACATATGTCCACAAAGGCAATCGTGCAAGTTTACAAGTGCAAACAATAGCAAAGAAAATGATAATTTTGTTCGCATCAGGGAACAACTCCACTGGTTGAGAGGATGATTGTATTGGCGATAGCAGAGCCGTGATTTTCAAGCACTCCGCAGGAAACGAGCCAGCCGCAGACTTTAAAGGCTCTCACACACAATCAGTACAGCTCCCAGTTTGGACTCCTCAGTCATAACTGACAGTTTGGAGTGAATTGAGGGCCTCTGCACACACGATCAGTCCAGGTGCTCAGTTCACAGACTGAACATTCTGAACTGTCAGTTTTGACTGTGGACTGAACTGAAGCTTCCCCCACACACAATCTGTCTTGTGGTTTCTGTTGCTGTTGGATGTATAGTTTCATCGTAGAATATGGAAGAAACTTTGGATGTTGCAATTGCAGTATTACTTTGTTTTTTGAAAAAGGGGAAAAAAAAAATAGCAAAACAACCAAAGGGTATAACAAAGATGTCTGCCAGAACACTTAGCTGATGGCCTGATTTTTTGGCCTGACAGTTTGGACTGACGACACGTTGTTCCCACACACTGTTGTTCAGACTGAGGGCTCTTGAGCCCACAGTCCGATTTGATGGAAAGCCATCAGTTCGTCTGTCCATTAGTTTGGACTGATTAGTCCACCTTCCTTGCTCACACATGACAGTTCCAACTGTTCAGTTCCAAATGATAAGTCGAACTAACAGTTCGGACTGATAGTGTCTGGGGGGCCTTAAGGGTCAGCCATACAAACTAGCAACCAGCTGTCTTAAGAACAGCACAGTGGATGGTTAGTTGTGGTACGTTTACACGTTTGGCTTTGGGTGATTAGCACAATGCTGCCTATTAGCATGATGCTGTGATTACAGATTAAACAAACAGCAATAACACGACAGACTTTAAATTCACATGAATAGCCGACATGTTAATGAGGTATGGGGAAGCAAAAGAAATTGCACATTTTCCATGGCCGCTTCCACAACAGAAGTGTACCGAACAGGAAGACCTTCTTACAGATTAAGCACTTAACCAGAGACTGCTTTAAACTGGGTGTTTACTAGCACAAAAAGTTAAGTAAACCAGACTGCTGGTTGCTAGTGCCTTTGACCAACTCTAAACAGCTGCACCCTGATCGTCGCCTGCTTCCCACGATCACACCTCCTCTCAGCCAACTGAATTGTTCCCTAAAGCACGCCAAATTTTAATTTCTGCGCTACTGTTTGGGCCTGTAACTTTGCCGGATATATGTTCCGTGACAATAATTATTTATTTTGGCAGTCCCGGCCACCCATTAAATTTATGTCTTGCAACTGCCGAATATCCCGTGTGTATATTTTTTTTTCTATCTTCAGTCATGTCTGCATGTGCTGCTGATGAAGACAGGCCAAGGAAAAGCCAGCAGGTGACTAAGTTTTCCTAGGTACAACAGAACCTCGTTAACCCAGACCAGTTTTGAAAAAAAAAAAATATGTTATTAGGAAATGACTTGTTTTAAAGATAATAAAGCGCTATACTCAGTAGGTACATTACTCAAATTCACTTGCCAGCGGGCGAGTTCATTGCACTCACCATACCTGCTGTTACTACCGTATTTACCTGAATATAATGCAATTATTTTTATCAAAACTGAAAGTGAGGGTCGCAGTATAATCACACACCTACATCTTTGCTAGTGGAAGAATGTTTTGAAATGGCGCTGCACGGCGAGACAACTGTGTCAAGGTCACAGGCGGCGCCAGCAATGCGGCCAAAACGTGAAGTAACAGCGCTACTAGTCAGCGCTTGGGTCAGTATTAGAAGTCACTGTCATTTGTTTGGTCGCCTGTGCTTTGTTTTGCATTGCAGGAAAGTTTTTTTTTTAAATGGATACTGTAGAGAGGCATGGGAGTTCAAAATTTAAAATGTCAAAAGGACTGAGAAGAAGTTATGAAGCTAACTTTAAGATTATAGTGGCAAATCACGCAATTCAAACCAACAACTGCCAAGCTGATTGTAAATATGACGTTACTGAAAGCAACGTGCATAATTGGAGGGCGGATTTCCTTCGTTTAAAGAATGCAAATGGTTCAAAGAAAGCATTCAGAGGGCCTATAAAGTAACGGTTCTCTGATATTGAAACTCGCGTGGTAAATTTCATCAAAGAGAAGAGAGGGAACGGAATTCCAATTTCACGAGTTGTAATGAAATAAAAAGCCCAAGATATTGCTAGTGATTTGAACATTCCGTGGACTAGCTTCAAGGCAAGTACTGGTTGGTGCATAAGAATAATGCGCCATTGCCGTTTTTGTTTGCGGCGCAGAACACAACTAGTGCAAAAACTGCCAAAAGATTTCCAAGAGAAATTGATTTAAATTTCAGCGCTATGTGATTGGTTTGCACAAACAACACAATTATTTGTACAGCCAAATTGGAAACGCTGAAGAAATGGCAGTGTATTTCGACATGCCCAGCAACAGTACCATTGAAACAAAAGGCTTTCAGACTGTCACCTTGCACACGACTGGAAATGAGAAGCTGCGATTATCTGTTTCTGCAGACGGCGGGAAACTGCCACCATTCATCATCTTAAATAAAAGAAAGCTCTTCCCAAAGAAGTATTTCCGCCGGAAGTAATCATTCGTTGTCAAGAAAAAGGCTGGATGACAAATGATTTAATGCAAGAATGGTTACAACTAGTGCGGAATAGGCGCCCGAGTTTACTTCTGAAGAAAAGAGGCATCTTGGTCCTGATGCATTTCGGGGACATCTGACACCTGAGGTTAAAACTAAGATAAATAATTTTAACACAGACTTGGTTGTTATACCAGCTGGAATGACAAGCCAGCTACAAGTTCTCAATTTTGTCGTAAACAAGCCATTTAAGGACCACCTTCGGCAACAGTATAGTGATTGGCTGCTTACAGGTGACTATTCTCTGACACCCTCTGAGAAAATTAAGAAACCATCAGTTCTTCAGCTAGCAACATGGATTTCTACAGTCTGGCAAAGGATAACTTCAGAATCTATTGTTAGCGGTTTTAAGAAGTGTTGCATTTCAAATGCCATGAATGGCACTGAAGATGATCTGTGCTGGCAAGATGAAGATAAAGGCAGTGTCAGCAGTAGCAGCAGCAGCATTACAGACTCTGACAGTAAATGATTATTCTTACCAGCATCATAACAAACTTTGTTATTATATCTATATAAAATAAGTGTTAATGTAAATAATATTATTTAGTGGTGTGACAAACTCAAATTTATATTGGCCATGGTAAGTTTAAATATTTAAATTTTATGACATATTAAATTTTAAAAACATTAAGTGCTTTGTTTTAACTGTGATTTCCTCTCCATAATTTTGTATTTTAACTGTGATCTCCTCTCTAAACATTCTTTTTCCTAGACTCTCAATCAAGAAGTTTGGGGTCGCATTATATTCAGAGAAGCAGTATCCTCGGGTAAATATGGTAGTAAATTGATGGTTTATTCTGAGAGTCAAGCCAAAACGGGCTTCTAATGCTAAAGTGAATGCGAGATTACACTGCTCCTAAGCGATACACAAAACTGAGACAGTAAAAGCTCGCTGCCTTTGTTAGTACCTACTAGTTTCTACCTACATTATGTACAGTGTAAATACATATTATGTGTTTTTAGGTGAAAGTGTGCTTTTAAACTACATTAAAAATAGTTACATTAAAAAAAACATTCTTTTTATAGTTTTTCCCTGATTCTCTAGTTAAACCGGATTTTTGTTAATTTGGATCGGTACCAGCCCCAGTTGATCCAGGTTAACGAGGTGTAACAACCCAGATTACAACCATCCCCATGCAATCCAGTACTAATCATTTGTTACAAATATTTGTCATATTTCAGGTTAGATTATCAAATGATGTAAAGTTTTTCCTTTTAGAAGTTATTGTGAACTTAATACACCGGGTTTAATGTTTTTATTTTTATAATTCATAAGTTTATTTTTCAAGTAATTTTTTTTGCTGGCTTCCTTGTGTGGGAAGGCATGCTGACGTTATTTTCCTTCGTTATTTCCACGACCGAGGCTTTGTTTCACACGCTAGGCGTTTGAGTCACTGTCACGGGATTGTGAGAGAGAGACAAAATTGCTGCGTCGTGGGAACGGAAGTAAGAATTTTGTGGAAGTTTCTGCTGCCATTCACCGTGATTGGCTGAGAATTACGTCAGCGAGCCCACGACACTGCCCGCACAAAGGGAAGGAAGGCTGTAAAGTCAGTCATTGTTCGAGCACCGTGACAAGAGGTAGTGGACGGGCGATGGCTCGAATAACATAGTAATGTTCTGTTGTTAAAGTACAACTATGCGGCTACAGTCCGGGCGACGCCTAATAACTTTTTTTTACCGTAGTCGTAGGCAAAGCCCACAGCAAGGCGACAAAGGGTTTTGTCCAACCATCGCTGCCCGGAACTTATCCGGGCAATGAAATGTAATTCATAATAAGAGTCTACGTGTACATTAAATTTTTTTTTTGTTCTGTTGTGCGAAAGATATTGTGATTTTTACATGAATTAAAAAAAACAGGTATTACATGTAACATTGCATAAGAATTTCTTCGTGACCTGCTACTAACCTGTATGTTTACTCATCACCTAATTTTGAGCTAGACGGAGGTGGCGAGTGGTGACAGAGGGTTTACAGTTCCTAAAGCATCATTTTCTATTGCAACTGTATAGGTTTTCTTCTGATGGTGAAAGTTGAGATGATGTCAAGTTTTATTTAAGGCTGCTGGATATGCCTTGCTAAACCGCAAAATGCTCATGTTCTTCGGATGGCTTTTGTAAAACTAAGACCAAAGTTCAAAAGATGCAATTTTCAGAAAAGTATTGCTAAAGACTGTTGAATTGTCTATGACATGTTATAACTGGATAAAACTAAGTAATTTAATACGTAAATAATTCTTGAAAATCACATATTTAAACTTTTTCACCAATTTCTTTAAACAAAATGAAATGTGAGTTGAATAAACTATCATATTGATGCCATGTTCCAAAGTATGTTGCTGCTCGAAAGTTACTGAATTAATAATAATCCCATAATAGCTGTACAAAAATTTGAAGTATTGTAGTTTTTGCATTAAAAATTTAAAATCATTTATAGGAATTTACAGGAGTTCAATCTCTACTTTCAGCAGAGCAATAAGTACATGATGGCTCTTGCTTACAAGGTAATTTTCAGTGTGACAACCATGCAGTGCCTGTTCCATTTTAATGTTACGTACATTAAAAAGTCTTTTTTTTTCAGAGATTACTGGACTGTCCGGCAATTAGAGCTACCATTACTATTGGTATTCATTTCAGTAGTTTTTCACATTTTCTAGTGTGTTACATATCACATTTGGTATTCCAGTTAAAACTATACTGATGCCCTATAATCTGGCACGGCTGCAGTTCCAAATGTGCCAATAACAGACCTTTCACTATACTTAAAATGTTTTTATAAAAAAAAGGAAAATAAATTCGTAGCAATGCTTCAAAATACTATCAAATGTAAATATAATCATGCAACAAGGTCACCCTGTCCCTGAACACATCCCAGACATACTATTAGCTGGTTGGTATTTATGAAATTAATAAAAAATATAATCATATTGTGACTTAACTATCCATCTATTAAAATATGCTTCAAGAAGAAGGTACTTTCCTTGTTGGTACAAAAGGAGCTGATGCAATGTGACATCAGTTCAGCTCTATGAAAAGTAAATTCATGTCTTACCAAAAACTAGAGCTCAAACCCAATGAAAAGTAATTTTTCTGGGCTTTCAAACAACTACAACACAGAAAATGTCCAGTCCAAAAAAAAGACACAAAATTGGAAGTTTTTGAGGCATTTCAAACATAACACTTTATGTCTGAATTGCTGTTAACACAAAAACCAAGTAGCCTAGGGTCTACATAAAAAAACTCACTTTAACTATCTTCTGATCCTTTGTTTCACAGCCCTGCACCAATGGAAATAAAATCTGATTAATGATGTAAAAAACGGGAGTCTGTGGATTGGCAGCAGCATTTCGTAGCTTCACAATACCCTCCTCACACGACTGAAACAAAAATGAAAGATGTAAAAGGTAACACAATCGTAATCCAGAAATAATGAGTTGTAACATAAACATTCAGGTGTATTAGAACACAAACCTTCATACACAGAGCACAACTGCATTCAATAAAAAAACAAGACCAAAAGTTATCAGATGTGGTATATAAAAATCTTTGTAATTTTTTTTCCTTCATATGCTAACACAGAGAGAACCAAGACTTTAAAATAAACTAAGTCTTGATCTTCAATAGCAGAGACAATGGATTCTATGTGACAGTTTATTCACGTGAGAGGGCAAAACACTATGATTTATGCTCAAACTCTGGAATAGCTTACAACCAATGAGTGAGTTCCCCAGTGGGTCATGATGGAATATTATCTTGCTGAGATCTTTTCAGTCTATTATAGTGAAATTTAAAACTGTACCTTTCAATTTCAGCACTTTTAAAACATTGATTTAATGATGTAAACATATCATACACAAGAAATTAAATCAAGTCTGGCAACAATTACTTTAAGGTCCTGCACAAAAACCACTGAAAATAGTTATGGATAAAATTTATTCACTGGATAGCATTTCCTACAGTTGAAAATGAGGCCCATACTTCTCAAAACATTGCTTTTTGATAAATTATCACCAAATAAGTTTTTAAACTGAACAACAAAATGGATAGTTAAAAAAAATTAAAACTTTATCGTGTAAACTTTACTAAATTAACCCAGGCAACAAACAGAAAGCTTTTAGAAACCATTCCTGTCCATGAATGAATGGAAAAAAAAGATGACTTGGGTCTTGACGTCTCAGCAACAACTGTGTCAGTAGAGACGGCGAGAAGTGATGATATGAGAATGGAGTGATCCACCTGCGAAACATCTGGATTTCACCTTGCCAGTAATTGAACTAGGATCACCTTGGTAAAAGGAGTGTAATTGGACCCCTTAACCACCACAGCCCATCTTGTCCATAAAGATGAACCAACAATTGTTCTCCTGAGTCATGCTGGGATGTTGAGATCAAGCCCATGACCCTCACCGCACAAGCAAGAGATATTGAGTTAACAACTGCAGCAGGGACTCTTTATACTGTTAATTATTGCTTCATTTTATATTCAACATATCTGTCTGTCATTGAATAAGAGGTTACTAAAATGTGATATCTGGACAACACATGAAAATTTGACATTTTCTTTATTAATAACTGCATAATGACCTTATTACTAGAGACCTGAAAAATTCGCGGGTTCGTTTCGTGTTATGCTAAAATTCAAATAATTATACCTTAGTGCAGCTTCTGTAATTGGTTCACTGTTAATCTGGAGGACTGAGGGCCAATTAGAGACCCTCACTCATAGAAGTGTCGAATCACAGGCCATCCAGTCGAGACGACTCACAAGTCTGCAGCCAATGAACAGTTAGCATTTGCCTGAGTGTGTAGAGAATATTGGAGTCTATCCTGGAGGTCATTGAACCCGCGAATTTTTCCGGTCTCTACTTATTACTAACCACATAGCCAGTAATATCTATTTGTATTTAGTAATAACCAAATTACTCCAAATACATCAAGTAACACACCAAATGAATTTAGTGATTGGAATTGTCTATCCTTGTATTATTTTGAGCCTGCAAGCATGCAACCTACATAATATAATAGTGTCTGAAAGGGTCGGCATAGACAGGGGTGTATTTGTGTTAATGAGGTGGGATGATAAGCACGATGCTCGCTGGTGCTTATTTCGCAGTACAGGCTCTAGCGCAAGGCTTTAGACTGGCACACAGTCTTCTCATCATGCTTAGGGACAACTATAAGATTTGAGTAGTGACATTAACATTATATGGCGGAGAACTGAAGGTAATGGTTTCACTCAAGTTATGTGAATGTTTTTAAAACTCTTAACCAGGTATTTCACACCTAAAAAATATTCTGAAAACACAAGTTTTCAGCCATTTTCACTCTTCTAATAATACAATTTAAAAATGTAATATGCAAACACAGCTACACATCTACCCACAGCATATTCTTAAATGCTTTTCATAAACACACACCACTTGTATATCTTAAAGGTTTTAATTTTTTTTTTCTGAAACACTGCACACTGCATGTGTGCCCAGGTAAGTGGGACCCTTAAGAATCAAATTTCTTTTTATTATAACAGTAAAAATTCAACATGTTATGTAGGTATGTAAACAAAACACTTTATAAAATATGTATCAAATTTTTAAATAAAAGAAAAGTAATTGCATTACTGATGAAATATTTCCATTAAAGTAATGGAAATATTTTTTTTACTTGTAATTAGTTACACGTTCCATCATTTAAATGTAACCGAGCCCTATTTCATTTTTTTCCTGTACTTTTACCAACACTGGCTATAAGTATGTAGATAATGTTACAAGGATACCTAAGGTCAGGCAACGACACAGGCCAGTCGGCCCGGCGGTACGCCGGCCAACGGGAGTCCAGGTAGCACCCGTCCCACTGCGATAATCCGATTCGGAGCGGCGCCTCTCTCACTGTCTCTGGAGGGTTTGGCACTTTCCTAGAGCCCCGTCTGCATGAAGAGGCGTTATAAGAACGCCACTGTTCTCAGAGCCTCGAGTATTAAGAGGCCACTCCAGTGTTTCAGGGGCACTACGCAACCCACGTTAACCTCATAAGATTCAATGCTATTTTCATTTTGCTTATAAGTAATTAACTAATATAGATTTCAAAATGATGCTTGCTTGATATGTAAGACAACGATGCTCTTATCAAAGCCCCTTTATTCAAAAACGTGCATAAATTATGGTTCAAACCAAGACAATACACTTATCCGTATTAGTAAAGATTAGTATAAAACCATAATTTATGCACGTTTTTGAAGAAAGGGGCTTTGATAAGAGCATCGTTGTCTTACATATCACGCAAGCATCATTTCGAAATCTATATTAGTTAATTAGTTATAAGCTAAATGAAAATAGCATTGAATCTTATGAGGTTAATGCGGGTTGCGTAGTGCCCCTGAAACACTGGAGTGGCCTCTTAAGTCGGGGATTCTAACGAATCAAAACTTCGGAGGGCTACGGGACTGGTGAATCCTTGGAACAATGACATTAGTGGCTCCTTGGTGAGCAAAAGCGGACGACAAGCGACGGGCTTCGTGAGCAAAGGTTGGTGCGTTGGGGACAGAAGCACCCGGGACTGTGTTGCGAGTGCGACGGACAAATGAGAAGTGCAAGGCATTGTGTTGGAACACAGATGGGCAGGAAGAGACGAGGTAAAGAAAGCTGCTGTGAGTTGAGCTCCAGTGAGGAGAGTGAGTTGTAATGAAAAAGTGATTAATTTTTGGACAGACATTTATAGTGTTGTAATTTAATTAATAGTGTAAATAAAAGGTAATAAATAAAACTGTACTTAATTAATTGAGCTATCCTTTTCAGGCCTGTTTTCCCACTTGTAACAATAATATACCATTCAAATTCAAAAGTTCACAAAAAATATATATATACATATTTTTATTCTTTGCATAATGTAAAGAAATGTTAACAAAAATTTCTGCAAGACTTCTAGTAAACATTAAACATATTTATAGTTAAGTAAATGGCTTCACATATATCCATTATATTTAATGTTCTTTAGTTTGTTGGGTTGTAGTATGTGATATGGAAATATAGACGTAATGTATGGTTTGATAAATTAATACTACAAATAAACATTAATAGCAAAAATTTTTAAATCATCAAACCTTTTAAAGAGATATTACGCAAAACTAAAGGAATTAAAAACAAGTAGTTTTAAGGAGAAGTAAGGTATACTAATCACTCGATTGATGCACGCTACAATCTACCTTTAAATCTCAATCCCCTTAGAAATTAAATGTGCTGGAGTTTCCATATCGAAGTTAGTATTCATTTTGTTGCGGGAGTTTTGTAAATTAATAGTGAAATTGTGCTTTTTTGTGCAGCAACATTTGTGAGGCTATTAATTCGAATGACTCAATCTTTTCGTTCAAGCTGATAACCGGTTAGGACCTGCTTTAGAATGTTTTTTTTTTTTTTTTAAATCAAAAATGGTGAGTAATTTTCGAATTTTATACATCATGTCTGCGAAATTGCAGCAAAAAGTACCAACATTCTGCTTTATGAGATGGGAAAGGACCATGTACGACTGGGATGGGGGGGGGGGGGGGGTGTTAGAAAAATCATGTAGACAATTACTGTCTTCTGTCTCATTTTGAAAGTGAAGTGTTCAAAGTTTTATTAATTTGCACCCGAATTTTGTTATAGACATATAACAGATTTGAGGACACTTTTACAAAAATATATGCAAACCAAAAACTTTTCAATTCAGAATGTTAAGTGCTGTAAAAATTTTGAGTAGTAAATTTTTATTTTTATTTTGTGAAGAAAAGGATTTGCAGATGATTTACAAAAAATAAAATGTGAACAAGAGGATGAGGATTGATTAGATTCTAATTTGTGTGTATGCACACATTTATTTTGAACAAGTATTGAAATTTTACCAAGTTAGTATCACAACTGTACTTTTAGAAGTGGATGGGGATGAATTTCTTTTTAACATTAGATTCATCCAATAATTTATTTCCTCATTTTTTGTCCAGTTTGCAACATTTTTCAATAAAATGAACCAAAATTCTGCTATAGAGGATAGGAATGATAGATAGGGGTGATTTTTAATATTTTGTTTTGAAGAACAGCAGTAGACCTACTAAATGAATCCTGACAATTGTGTTATAAGATAATTTTTAAGTGGTGATTAGTGGTTTTCTTGGCTATTAATGCTTATAAAGTAATGGTATAGATATAGCTTTCCATACCGATACGCTTGATATATCCCCAAATCTTTATGAAACCAAATATATACATGTTTATGACCCCACACCTGGTCTGCTATCTGGAAAATTTAAAGTCTTAAGGGCATGCACATTATAAACATCATGTAAAACATAAATCCTCAAGTTTGTGACAGGAAAATATCCAACATGCCATTAAGGAACTTATTACTAAACACCTGAATACATATAAAAGCTGCATTATTGCTTCTTTTATCATGATACATTACTGTTTTTTAGTGTTTGTATGTTCTATAAGAATGTATATTTTCAATTTTTCATGTGTTAGTGAGCAGCAGTGAATAAGAGACCAAACCTGAGATGTTCTTTTATAACTGCTGTTGGATGCAAAATTCAAGAACTCAAGTTTTGAACTCTCAAGATTAAACTTACCATTTGAATGTGTTATATGTAAATGTGTAATTTCGAAATCTAGGGACAAATTAGGTAAACAATGCTTTACTATTTTTGTATTGATTATTTTAATTTGCATTTCATTGTTTTAGTAAAAAGGACTCTGGATGAAAATGAATACTTCACTTAATAGTTCAAATAAAAATAAATTTGTAACTAACCAAAGCATTTATGGCTGAAATGTCACCTCCATGGCCTGTCACTACCCCTAAGTATCTAGATTATGAGAATAATAACTTTAAACTGGCTGTACAAATCTATGGTATATAACATAAAATGGCATGTGATACTAACTAGAAGTTCTGTATTATAAAGGTCATAATTTTACTGAGACTATTATCTAAGCAATTTTAACTTCATTTACTGTTCCTTGTTTCAATGTCACCTCCATGGTACAAATAGAAGTTCCTTAAAAATCCACTAGATTGTGTATGGATGCTCAGAACCCATGTGAAAAAAAAACCTTGAGTAACCATCTTGTATAGTGTTTCAGTAAAGACAGGCAGGTATGTGTTTGTATTGTTTTATTTAAGAGATTCCACTTGATTATTGAGGAGTAATTTTATTTGTGGTCACCTCTATAGCTTTAATAAATCTTGTTCTTTTCTTTTAAAAAAAGGTTTGCATTACAGTTAGGTTGAATAACATGTTATTAAATGAAATCCATGATAATGTGGTTGAGTAAGTTTTAGGTTAGGTTGTGTATAAAGAAAACTTCAAAAATGCCACCTCCATATTCTTAATCTAGCATGGAGGTGACACAATAATCATGGAGGTGACATAATGGGCTTTGAATTTTACTTTATCTGTATTCATTTCCAAAATTTACTATAGTAGACACAGGCATAGGCATTGTTGTTATAATCACTGTTCTCTTAATTAATTTCCTGATTTTGATAGTCACTTGAAGGAAAATTGTTATTTTGGAGAATAGTATCAGTTGTGTGCTTTCAAGGTATAGTTACAACAGGGTTCAACAAAGAGTCCATATCTTGGCGACATGACTAACTGGCATGTGAATATTATGAAATAGATAAAAAAAAAATATTTTGCTATAAAACTTTGAATTTTCTTAATTGAAATAATACAATTTTGCTGACCAAAGTAAATAATTGTAATTTTAGTTTTTTATTATTGTGTCAAAATTTAAAAATTGTTTAATAAATGGTTAAGTTGCAACTCATAGTTAATATTTTATGCAGGTACAAAGTTTGTGTCTGTGTTTGTAGTCTACATATGTGCAAATAATCATGGATTATTGAAGTTAAGCAACATAAAATGATGTATTTTTAATTTTTTGGTCCAGAATATAACACATTAAGCTTTGAAATACTGCACAAAAAGTTCCTAAGCTAATGTTTACATTATTTTCAGAAAAAAAACATGGCACGGAAGAAAAAAATATCTGAGAAGGATTTAGCAGAGGTTAAGAAAAAAAAGAAAGAAGCAGAAATGGTACGAAGAAATAAAATTAGGGATAATCCAGTACTTGATGAAGAGTTCAAACGAAAAGAAAGAGAAAGGTATCACAAAAGAAAGGAGGAAGGGAAAATAAAAAAAATTTCAGACTTAAGTGAGAGAGGTAAAATACAGCAAAGGAAAAATTGGACAGAGAGAACGCGGCAGCACAGAATCAAGAAGCAGACAAATGAAGCTCACGGAGTTTTAGACTGTGGTACTCCATCATTAGATATCACAGAATCTACTAACAGAGCAAGAGAGTTAAATGTTTATTCTGCAGGATCTTATAATGACGTACTAGGAAAGCTTGGTTCTAGGAGGAAAAACCTAGGCCGCAAAAAGGTGTTAAGGAATAGATCACAGGCTTATCGCAAAATAAAAAAAACTAGAGGGAAAACTGAAAAGGCTATCATAAAGTGCAGCAAAATAAAAGGCAAAATACTACAGACTACGTAAACAAAAGGAGAATAATGAGAGTCCACGAACTAAAGTTAGAGAATTTCTGAGTGGCGAGAAAGTCTCTCCTAAGGTAGTGAAACGCTTGCAGTTTGGAGAGGCACTCACTACACAGATAGCTTACAACTATAAAGAACACAAAGAGTCGAAAGCTCGTCAGATTTTTGCTAGAGTTCTAAGTGGAAAAATTATTAAAAAATATACGTTCCTTTCTCACACCCAGCAGTTTCTCTCACACAAGCGACACAAAAAGAATACAGGGAAAAAAATTACGGATGTTTTTTGTAAAGAGGAAGTATGAAACTAAAATTTCATTGCATGTGAAAAACGATGTTATTGCTTTTTTTGAGAAAGATGACGTTAGCAGACCAGAAGCAGGAAAGTACATCATTACAAGAAGTAAGGTTAAAAAGCAGAGAAGAATAATTAACAACAGTTTAATTGTGCTACATGAACAGTTCAACGAATCACATGCTTACAACATTTCTTACTCTACATTCTGCTTCTTGCGTCCATTTTGGATCACTCCACCCAATATACATAAGCTGAATTCTTGTTTATGTGCAAAACATGAGAATTTTGTCATGATTTTTGAACGTTTGAAGTATCTCAATGTGATAAGAGTACACAAGGCCAGAAGATTTGAGTAAGGAATTAATCTGCAATGACAATTGCGACAGAGAGAAGTGTTTGGAAAGGAAATGTAATGACTGCAAGAATAAACAAGTAGTAGCAAAGGAGTTTGAAGATGAGGAAACCACATACCAGCAGTGGTATAGGAGGAAAGAAAATATTTGTGATAAAGGGAAAGAAACATACTGTGTAAAGGTCCAGAAAGAAACTGTTTCTACAAATGTCAAAGGATTATTTAATTTGCTTGTTGATTCATTACCGAATTACATGGGACATCTTTCTAACATTAACCATCAGCACAAAGCAATTGATGACTTGAAGAAGAATCTCAAATGTAATGATACTCTCATTCACGTTGATTTTGCAGAAAATTATGTGTGCAAATATGGAAAGGAAATACAAAGCATGCACTTAGGTGGATCTCACCAGCAAGTCACACTGCACACATGTGTTTTGTACTACAGAGACAATGATTCACAGTCTTTGAAAATACTACCAGTTTGTACCCTGTCAAATTGTCTGAGACATGATCCCAGTTCAATATGTGCATACCTTACACCAGTACTCAAACTCGTCTCCAGTTTTGTGCAACCTATTGGAAATATCCACTTCCTAAGTGATTCCCCGTCGACTCAGTACAGAAATAAAAAAATGTTATTTTTTATGTCCCATTACCTTAATGAATTCGCTCAAGAATCACTAACATGGAACTACAGTGAAAGTGGCCACGGAAAAGGGGCTCCAGATGGAGTTGATTTAGGGCCGAATTCAGAGAGCTCTTTCGACGGTTATCCACACACCGAAAGGCTTTTCCATTGAAGCTGCTCGGCAGAGACGTTTTTCAGTGGTTGGTTGAGCCAACCACTTGAAAGTGAATGTGGTCTGAAGCTCATTCGAATGCATGTTCAGTTGAAAATTGGCGGAGCAGTTGATGGTTTTAATATATAATTCCCACATAAAAACGTGTTCATGTATGATTGTAATTGTTTAAAACATTTTTGTCATATGGCAGATATGTAAAAATATGTTTTGGAATTAAATATGCGTTTTTAAAGAAATCGTTTCGCCCGCAAAGTGTGCATCAGACACGTGTTTTGTAGCGATGGCAGAAGATATGGATGAATTTCCAAATCACATTGACGAGGTTTTTGAATTTTTTGATGATCTTAAAAATGAAAATCCAGTTCCGCGAAGGTATATAAGAAATTTAGCAGACCCGTTTTATTTTTGTCGGGATCAAGAGTTCGAAACACAATTTTTTTTCTTTGTAAGAAACTGCATCTGTTTTTTTTTTGTTTTGTTTTCGATTACGGTTTTGTGCTTTCTCACGAGATCAAAAATAATCACTTTTTCATCTGGAGAAAACACTATAATTTTAGGCAACGTATCCATCTTAAGAACATTTCTCAACCTCGTGTAGGGTTACCAGACGTCCGGCAAAAGGAGGACATGTCCTCCTTTTTAGGTATGTATTTTTTTGCGTCCGGCCGGATTTTCCTTAATGCTCCAAAATGTCCGGCTTTTTTATAAAGTGAGATAATTCCTGCAGTTACACTCTGGGCAAAGCGCGCGCTGTCCGCAGAGTCATCCCACTAGTAAGTAGTACTATGACAGCTTGACAGGTAGCAGCACATGCAGAAGCACGTGTTTTTAATATGCTGTATATGCGTAGTTTGTTTGATTCTTTATACTGAAACTGTATTAAATGCAAAAACATTGTAAAATATTGTACTCCATTGTAATTAATTCATGACTTTTTAAAAAAATATATATATATTGTCCTCCTTTTGCGAGATGAATGTCGTCCTTTTTTTTATTATCAGTGTCTGGTAACCCTAACCTCGTGTCCAATCCAAACAAAATATTATTTTCAGCGGGAGAGCAAACAAAAGACAATCGAAATTAAATAGGGCGCTTTTCCACACACACTCCAAGTACTTGATCTAAGAAAATTTTTGTGCCATGTTGCCAGATCTTCACTGAAAGTGGATGGGAACAAGCTTTCAGCTGGCAGTCATTCGAAAGGCGTTTTTAAAGTATGAGAGGTATAGAGTCTGCCAGATGAATGAGAGTTGGATGCGCTTTCGAAGGTCAACTCTGAATTCGGGCCTTAGTATCATCGTTTTTTATTACTGAGTGCCTTAAAACAACAGTTTAAAATAATGTTATTTTGCTTAATACTATAGGACTACAGGATACTATTATTTATGATTATATGATTACCCCAATTGAAAATTTTGTCAATCCATGTAGTGTATTGTCACCTCCATGTAGTGTATTGTCACCTCCATGGCAATTTGCGTTACCTCCGTTACTTACAATATTTTTTTTGTATTTTTTACTTAAATAGAAAGAGTTAATTTAATTCTATGGTACTTTTGTGACAACCAATAAATGCTGATCATAGAAATACCACAATTTCCCTTTTTCTTGAATTTTTAATTTTAAAAATTTAACAACTACAATTTGTCCCTTGATTTCGGAATGACCCACATATATAAATTAAGTTCGACAGTGTGCTAACAATTATTGTATATTTATTGCATGCTACATGTTGCAGTTCTTATGCACCAACTGCTTATCTAGAACAAATTATGAACAAAATATGATAGTGCTGGTTGAAAATTGTCTTATGAAATCATGTATAGTTAAATATATCTGCACAGTGCACTGAATAAGCCAGATAACAATGGTGATTGTTAAACAACACATAATGAATACTTATCTTGTTTTATGACTCATGACCCACAAGTCATGGTTGTACACAAAAAAATTGTGTGAATATTAAAAATTACTGAGAAGTAAATATTAGTGTAATGTTTATAATTGCAACTGTAAAGAAGTCAATAGGTTAATAATTTTGTTAAGACTTTAAAATGTTCTATGTGCCTGAGTTCTTGATGTTTGTAAAATATTGCAGTGTGCTGTGGGCGCACTGCTTCCGTCACATCTTATTAATTACGTGATGTCTTTTTTTTGTTTTCTTTCACCTGTGAGTGCGCCGTCCCTTGAGCGGAGTATTACCCCTCCTTTTCTCCCTCCAGTGTTGACGTCAACGTGTCCCCTCTCTAGGCGCTTGTGGTGCGCGGAAGGATTTTGCTTGTCGCTTGTAACTATGCATGTGTGTGTTCTTACGCCGGACTAATTTCCTTAGAGTATAAAGGGGCTGGGCGCGCTCGCCTCGTTCTTAGATAGTACATTGTTCTAGTGCGAATAGTTTGTCGCGGGTGGTGGGTCCGGTCGCCGGTCATGGGTGGGTGAGTGTTGGTGTGTAGTGGCTTGAATTCCCCTTCGCTTACGTTTGGCCGCCACGTTCAAAATTCTAAATTTTTCTTTTTTCATTTATACTAGTTCTTGTCCTCGGCGCCGCCCATGGCCGGGAATCCGGCCCGCTCCCGTCTTAGGAGGATATGTACATTTTGCACTATCGGGTTTCCTTCTGTTGCGTCTCTCGTATACTTAACATAGAACGTACCTCGCTTCCTTATATTGTCTGCTTAGGCTCACTATGAAAATGTGCGCGATGCGCCCAACCCCTGCAGAAACACTGTTCCAATATATACGTTGTTAGAAGTAATTAAAGACACGTTTCTGTGACATTAGTAATATTTACGTATGTACTTAAAAATCTGTAACCACTGTTGTATAACCGAACTAAATTATACGCCCCACACGCGCGTGTACGAAGTTAGGAGTAGAATTAAGTATTCAATGTTAACCTTAAGGTAGTACTGTTTGACATATAAGACTTCTCGCCCGTGTAGCGAACACATATTGTAAGAGACACGGTTTGACGACTACGGTCACGCTCTACTCAATATTGTACTGTTTAGCTTGTTGTAAACTTTTGTATTCATGGAATACTTATGTATACCTTAATTTTATATACCTCCCTTTTGATGAGTTGGGATCTATTAAAAAGATACTTGAAATCTTTCTTGTATATGAGTAGACTAGTGGTCATCCCTTAATGCACAGTTACCCTTACACCAAGATATACTCTATTTATGCTGATTGATAGCCGTATGCTCCTCCCCGGCGGGTTGGAAAATATCACGACTATATGGGAGGGGTCTGGGATACTTGCTTTAGTAAACGTACATCGTGGTATGTTTCAACCTGCGCCACTCTGCTTACTTGGTGAGCAGCAACGTAACATTAGCTTAACAGGTGACCACTAGATAGGTAGTGTAATGGCCAGTTCCTCAGCCGCCCCCGCCGTCGGGTGGGTTTACACTTTGCGTAGAGAAGATTTGTTGGATTACTTGGGTGATCACGGGCTGGAAGTTGGGGAATCCGAGACCGTACGCGAGTTGCGCATACGTGTAATTGCTCACGTGCGGGAAACCGCAGCCGCTGCGATACACCCTCCTGTCGGCGTAGCACTTGAACCCAGAGCCGCGCCCGTATTTAGTCAAAAGATATTCCTGTCTGCGCTTAAGACCCTGCCGCGCTTAGAGGGAAATGTCCCGGACGCGGTTCTAATGCAATTAGCGGAAGCTAGCAGGATATATAACCTGAAACTGGTGAGCGAGGCCGATTTTCTCAAAGCCTATTTGAGTAAGTGTAGCGACGCGTACGTTTCGCTTCTCAGTGAAGCTATCACCGCCGGCTCTTCCTTTGACGTCTTTAAGGCAAATGTTTTAAAATTGGTTTGCCCGCCCAGAGTACTGGAAACGTGTAAACGCAAATTCGTTTACCGTTTTCAGCGGCCCCACGAGTCACTTTCAGACTTCATAAACTCTGTTAGTCTTTTCGCAGAAGCGCTAGATCTCGGACTCCCGGAGGAAAGTTTAGTGGAAATCATTTTGGGGAATGTATCTCCGTCTACTCTGCAACATGGTTCGATGCTCTCAGTCCCCACCACCATGTTGGAGCTGCGCGCTTGGAGCGTAGAAATTCAAAACAGACTTGTAGCGCATGAATGTTATGCGAAAGAATTTCCCAGTGCGCCCGGGTTGAGTAGGCGCGCCGTGGTTCCGTCTGGGGACCATGCATCCGCAGGACAAGTTTTTCGCGCGAGAGACCTGAATCCGCGAAGCCCCAGTGTAACTCGCGCAACTCACGCGGCGAGTGTAAGTGCACCCGTCACGCAGCGCATGGCCGCTTCTGCTCCACCTATGGAATCTAATGGGCCGGCGCCCCGCAGCGGTCGTTATCGGTGCAGTAATTGCACGAGATACGGACACCTCATGTCTGATTGCACTGAACCCGTTCGTGACGTCAGCCAGCGTCTTTGTTTCCGCTGCCGCAGCCCCGGCCACTTTCGTGACCAATGTCCGGGAAACGCCGGAGGACCGCGCGTGTAGGGATGCGTTGCAGCCCCAGTGCTGACGGTAATTTCTCGGTGCAAAATTCCCTGCTCTTTGCTAATGTGTTCCTTTTTGGATTTTCTATTTTGGCGCTCGTAGACTCGGGGGCTACTCACTCTTTAGTCAGTGATAAGTTCGTTGAACAACTCCGACAACGCGTCCATTCGAGGCATTTTTCCATTAGCGAACACGCTCGCACAAGTATTTGCTTGGCTGATAACAAATTGCTTCATGCTACGTCTCTTCTAAATCTACATCTTAAAATAGACAGGTTTTCATGGCGGCATTCTTTTTTGATTGTGCCTAACGTTTCCCTTCCAATGATTTTGGGATTGGATTTTTTAGGGAGAACGCGAGCCAGGGTGGATTTTGCCAACCGTAAAATCAATTTTGGTTTTGAACCCCTTTTCGACGTGCCCTTGTGCTCGAAAACCCTTTCGCGTAATTATGTGCTTCAAAGCGATCAAGTTACGCCTGATACCGCGGAGGATAAGATTCTGCAGGATCTCCGTATGGAGTTCCCGGATGTCCTTACGAAAAGAATTGGAAAATGTGACTTGCAGCCGTACAAGTTCTATTTGAAAGACCTGGAACCCGTTAAGTCTAAATTTTTTAAGCCTAACCCCATATTGATGACTAAAATGAGAGAAATTCTTGACAAACTTTTGAAAGCCGACGTCATAGCTCCTTCAACTTCCAACTACAGCACCCCTACCTTTTTAAAGGTTAAGAAAAACGGCGTAGACTACCGCATTGTTCATAATTTTATTCCCTTAAATAGGAAAATAATTAACGATAATTTTGGTTTGCCCACCGTAGAAATGGCCCTACAACAATTGGGAAAGAGCAAAATTTTTTCCGTTATCGACCTCAACAATAGCTTCCACCAGTGCCTCATAGACCCTTCTTGCAGACCCTACACGGCCTTTTCTACCCCTTGGGGCCAGTACGAATATAAAAGAATACCCATGGGAGTAAAGTTTGGTAGTCAGGCTCTTAGCCGGGTCCTCGACCACATTCTGCGAGATGTTAAAATGGTTTTTGCCTTCAACTATATCGATGACATCATCATCTATAGCAATTCCTTTGGTGAACATATGCAGCATTTGCGCGAGGTTTTTTTGCGATTGCGCGGTGCAGGCCTCACCGTCAATCCCGAAAAGATTTCGCTGGCGCAAAAGTCCGTCAGGTTCTTGGGGTATGTGATTGCCGAGGGTACGTTGTTGATGGATCCGGACAAGGTATCCCCGGTAGTAAACTTCCCGCGCCCCCGGAACTTGAAGGGCCTGCAGCGTTTTTTGGGATTATTGGGGTACTATTCGCGCTTTATACCCAATTTTGCGCGACTGTGCGCGCCCCTGAATTCGCTTCGGAAGAAACACGTCCCCTTCACATGGTCAGAGGATTGTGATACTGCTTTCAATAAATTAAAGGCAGTCATAGCGAGTCCCCCAGTCCTCATTCTACCCGATTTTGATAAAAGATTTTCTCTACATGTGGACGCTTCTTCTCTAGCTTTGGGCGCGGTGCTTAGTCACGAAATCGCCGGTTCCTTCAGACCCATTGCCTACGCCAGCCGAACTTTGTCAGATGGGGAGAAACGGCTCGGTACATACGAGAAGGAGGCCCTTGGGTGCCTCTTCGGCGTAGAGAAGTTTCACTCCTACCTCGAAGGGTCCGAATTCGACCTGTATACGGACAACCAGGCCCTTAGTTGGTTGTTTAACCACCCCAACCAACTGGGTAAGTTGGGCCGGTGGATTCTCCGCCTATCCCGATTCGACTTCGTTATCCGACACGTAAAAGGAACTGAAAACGTAGTCGCTGACTCGTTATCACGGATGTTCAATCCGGAAGAATTTTCTGTTGATACCCACCTTTCGGAGGACGATAAGCTCACTAGCCCACTTGTCGAGGCTCACGTGAATACAAGTAGAATCTTTCCGGAATCCTACGTTAATGTTAAAGAGCAACAGTCTACAGATCCTTTTTGTAGTGACATCCGTCGCCAAATTAGTGCCGGCGCCGACGTACCCTATGTTTTTGAAAACGGTGTCGTCTTTTACACAGGGAAGTCGGGACGAGCGCGTAAAATGTTAGTACCTGTTTCACTACGCCCCCTGATCCTTAAATACTTTCACGGCTCTTTTCTGGGCAGTCACTTCGGCATCTCGAAAACGTTTCAAAAAATTTCCGCTCATTTTGCCTGGCCCAATATACGCGGCGACGTACATCAATACGTGCGCGCGTGTCATGATTGTCAGGTTTCCAAGCCCCCCTCTTGTGGGAAAATAGGGATGTATGCCGCTGACCCTCCCGTGGCCCCCTGGCACACCGTGCACGTCGATATATTCGGGCCGTTAACCCGGTCTACGCTGGGGAACAATTGCCTATTAGTTCTAGTTGATATTTTTTCAAAATTCATTATCCTACTACCTCTACGGAATTTCAAAGCAGCTACGATAACTCGCGCTCTTCGGACGCGAGTCTGGCAGATACTGGGAGCCCCCGCTATCATCGTGTCGGACAACGCTTCTTATTTCCGCTCAGCGGAATGGCAAGCCATGTGCATGGAGTGGGCCATGAAGCCTGTTCACTCCAGCGCTTACTTCCCCCAGGGGAATATGTCCGAAAGGGTGAATAAAGTCCTAAAAAGCGTGTTCACAGCTTATTACAGAGAAGATCAGACTCTATGGGACCGAGACATCGAATTTATTTCGATAGGCCTCAATAGTGCTGTTCATTCTGCCACTGGGTTCCCCCCCTCTGTCCCGTTTTTGGGCCGCAGTTTCGCTCACCCTCTCCTTAATATCTGGGGACTCCCTCCCGCAGATGAGGCTTGGGACCCTTCAGCACTCGAAGCTATCGTAGATTCCGTGGCAATTAATTTGCAAAGGGCCAGGGAACGGGTTTCCGATGCGTACAATACTGGCAGACATCCGAGCGATTTTCAAGTAGGCGACCTTGTTTTGGTACGCAATTTTGCGCTCCCCTCAAAGATTGGGAAGCTGGGCTCTAAGTTTATCCCCCCTTTCGTCGGCCCGTATAGGATCTCTAGGTTTCTGGGGGCCAACACGGTGCTCTTGGCTAAACCCGGCACACGAGGGCGTCTGAGGAAAAGCCACGTTAGCCACTTAAAAGCGTATCATGCTTAACAATAAATCGTTTATAGTATAGTACACGCGCGTGTTCCAAAATTTTTTTTTGTAATCTTGTAATTCTGTAATCTATTACGTACGCTTGGTTTTGTGGTTGGCGTGTGGGGTTATAATCCTTTTTCAATGTATACTTGTTGGTGGCTTATGTGCGTTAGAGTATGAAACAACTTTGGTGTATCTTCTGTATCTTTTTAGAGTTTCTTATTTATATTTATGGATATGGCAGTAAAATATTGTTGATTTCTCTTAAAGATTGTGTATTAGTGTTCCGCTTATGCGCCAGAACAGTGAAGTTCTCTTTCCCCCCTTCCGATACTCCGACTCAATTCGCGTGTGCTTCGCTTCGTCCCCCCCCCCCCCCCCCCACCCAGCCTGCGCTTCGACTTGTCATCGCCGATCACCTTAGCCGACGTGCTACGGGAGGGCTGGGCCCGCCCCCCCCCCTCGTACGTCACCGCCTGAGATCCACGCTTCGCGCTTTTCCCCCCCCCCCCTTCCCCTTGCCGCAGTCTTCGCAGTACCGTGCCCGCCATCGCCGCCGCTTACTACTGGTGGTCCCGGATGCTGGAACTTCGGACGCTTGAAGACGCGCCTTTGGGGTGAGTCAGTTGCTACTCCCCCATCGGCGCACCGCACGTACTCCTCACATTGCATCTCTCGTCAACGGCGTGAGGCGTGGCGAGTATATTGATAACTCTGATACCCGACTCAACAACTACATGCTCCGAGTCGTTGACTGCGCTAACACTGGGAGCCACGGCATTGTTCGGAACGCAATCGTGTCGAAGGAAGGAGCACAGTGCGCTAGTTTGCCGCCGGCGCCCTTACACGAGATGCGGGCACGGGACGTCTTCTTCAAGATCATCGTGCCCCCCCCCCCCCCCCCCCCCCCCCGTTTGGCCGCCTGCATGTCTGCGATTGCCGACGTCTACACCTTCCAGCACTTGTTTCGTCAGGGGTGTGTTCTCCCTTAAGCGAGGGTGGTTGCAGTGTGCTGAGGCGCACTGCTTCCGTCACATCTTATTAATTACGTGATGTCTTTTTTTTTGTTTTCTTTCACCTGTGAGTGCGCCGTCCCTTGAGCGGAGTATTACCCCTCCTTTTCTCCCTCCAGTGTTGACGTCAACGTGTCCCCTCTCTAGGCGCTTGTGGTGCGCGGAAGGATTTTGCTTGTCGCTTGTAACTATGCATGTGTGTGTTCTTACGCCGGACTAATTTCCTTAGAGTATAAAGGGGCTGGGCGCGCTCGCCTCGTTCTTAGATAGTACATTGTTCTAGTGCGAATAGTTTGTCGCGGGTGGTGGGTCCGGTCGCCGGTCATGGGTGGGTGAGTGTTGGTGTGTAGTGGCTTGAATTCCCCTTCGCTTACGTTTGGCCGCCACGTTCAAAATTCTAAATTTTTCTTTTTTCATTTATACTAGTTCTTGTCCTCGGCGCCGCCCATGGCCGGGAATCCGGCCCGCTCCCGTCTTAGGAGGATATGTACATTTTGCACTATCGGGTTTCCTTCTGTTGCGTCTCTCGTATACTTAACATAGAACGTACCTCGCTTCCTTATATTGTCTGCTTAGGCTCACTATGAAAATGTGCGCGATGCGCCCAACCCCTGCAGAAACACTGTTCCAATATATACGTTGTTAGAAGTAATTAAAGACACGTTTCTGTGACATTAGTAATATTTACGTATGTACTTAAAAATCTGTAACCACTGTTGTATAACCGAACTAAATTATACGCCCCACACGCGCGTGTACGAAGTTAGGAGTAGAATTAAGTATTCAATGTTAACCTTAAGGTAGTACTGTTTGACATATAAGACTTCTCGCCCGTGTAGCGAACACATATTGTAAGAGACACGGTTTGACGACTACGGTCACGCTCTACTCAATATTGTACTGTTTAGCTTGTTGTAAACTTTTGTATTCATGGAATACTTATGTATACCTTAATTTTATATACCTCCCTTTTGATGAGTTGGGATCTATTAAAAAGATACTTGAAATCTTTCTTGTATATGAGTAGACTAGTGGTCATCCCTTAATGCACAGTTACCCTTACACCAAGATATACTCTATTTATGCTGATTGATAGCCGTATGCTCCTCCCCGGCGGGTTGGAAAATATCACGACTATATGGGAGGGGTCTGGGATACTTGCTTTAGTAAACGTACATCGTGGTATGTTTCAATATTTATTGTAATAACGTTTAAGAAACTGTACAGTTAAGTGAAAACAAAAATTTGAGGTATGTGAATCACTTTGTTGCTTGTGTGTAAAAGGAAAGTATTGTTTCTTTCATGTAGTATATTCAAAATTTGTAATTTATTAAAATTGCTTATGTCACCAATTACTGATTATAATTTAAATAAAAGTACATATATTGATATGTGAACATTATTTTATTAATTAAGTATTTCAACAAATTAAAAAATTAACAATTGTAAAATGTTATAGTGTACTTTGAAGAAATGTATATATATGCTTAAGATAAATGATACGTATTTACTTAACCCAGCCTTCAATTTTTGACGTGATAACGTCTAATAAATCGATGAAGGCCGGCTGCACGCACGAAAAAGTGTCCCACTACGGATGTCCCACTACGGATGTAGCCTGTTTGCTCATTGTACGCATGCGTGGCATCTCTCTTCCACTCAATTGGAACCATCGATTTGACTTTTCAATCATATTTTCGTCGTTTGAATTATTAATATTATGTAATTTAACGATTGTCCACCGATTTTCAGCACAATCGGTACGGTTATTTAAAAGTAATGTTGAATATTCAAATACGTTTTGAACCAACAATGGTGTTGTACAGTTACACATAATAATTCAAATTACACCCGGGATCTTTTGCACAATGTTTTAAAAAATATTGTAACACATTATAAATAAGTTTGGTGTATTTGGGATGTGTATTTGTTATAAAATCGTGTTATAAAAACGAAATAAATATTATTCCCCTACCGTGAGCAAAATTTTTATAAATATGTATATACCATCTGAAACAACTGAATTTCATGCATGGCCTTGTGGCCTGGCGGTCAGCACCGCTAACTTCCAATCCAGGGGTTGTTGGTTCGAATCCCGGCAGCTGCAGAAATTTTTTTTGTACTTGTAAAAATAAATACGGCACACGCAACATTTCAGAAGTAATAAATATATTTGATTTAATGAATGCAAATAAAAGTAAATTTATTAATTAAACTGTACATTTCATTTCACTCCTTTGTATCCATACAAAATAGTGATAATTCAATAACAATTATTCAATGATATTCATAAAAGTATGCAGCGGTAGATTTTATCATACAAAAGATAGAAAAATTAAAACAAAATTTCTTCCTCAAAGAATATAATATTTTTAATGCCTAACTGGTTTGGTTGCAAAAACCAATTACGGCTCAGTCTCAGGCCGAATATGATATTTCCTTTTCTTCTGGATCAATCATTTCATCAATGTTTTGTTATGACGTTGTCACGTTAAACTATCGTCCGTAAACCGACTTTACAGACAACCAATTTTTTTTTTCTAAATAATTATTTCTTCATTGTTAAAAGTTTCGTAATGACATGGTATTTGCAATCTTGAATTCACTTGCATATTGCATCGGCATATTAAATACAAATTTATATATCGTCCACAAGGAAGAGAGTAGATTAAATTTAATTTTTGACACGGACAATGAATTTAATAATATTAAATTGTATAGCAAGCAAAATATTCAACTCAAATATTTTTCAGCAGAGTGAGAACAAAAAAATTATTCCTTGGTCTTGGTACCAACTCTATAGTTACCATTGGCCAGAGGCTCCGAAAAAAAACCTTGTTGGTGAAATACTCCATGTAAACCACAGTTTGGGGGCTTTCAGAGGCCCGGGGACAACTTGTACAATAATTTGCTTGGTAATAAAATTTTTAATTAAAAATCTATAGTAATTAAATTTTTAATTGAAAGTCTATACCTGTAGAAAGGTCCCTATGTATCAGCTACATCGTTACCATTGGCCAAAGGCTCCGAAAAAAATCATGTTTGCGAAATACACAATAAAAACAACACTTTGGGGGCTTTCAGAGGCCCTGGGACAACTTGTACGATAATTTGCTCGGTAATTAAATTTTTAATTGAAAGTCTATACCTTTAGGAAGGTCCCTATGTATAAGCTATATTGTTACCATTGGCCAAAGGCTCCGAAAAAAAAATCATTTTCGTGAAATACTCCATTAAAACCACACTTTGGGGGCTTTCAGAGGCCCTGGGACAACTTGTTTGATAGTTTGATCGGTAATTAAATTTTTAATTGAAAGTCTATACCTTTAGGAAGGTCCCTATGTAAAGCTATATCGTTTTCATTAGCCAAAGGCTCCGAAAAAGAATCATGTTTGTGAAATACTCCATGAAAACCACACTTTGGGGGCTTTCAGAGGCCCTAGGATAACTTGTACGATAGTTTGCTCGGTAATTAAATTTTTAATTGAAAGTCTATACCTTCAGGAAGGTCCCTATGTATCAGCTATATCGTTTCCTTTAGCCCAAGGCTCCGAAAAAAATCATTCTTGTGAAATACGCAATAAAAACAACACTGGGGGCTTTCAGAGGCCCTGGGACAACCTGTACGATGGTTCACACAGTAAATTTAATTTTTATTTATAGTAAACATATGCATGTAGGTCACCCTGTAACTGCTCTAACGTTATAACTGCTCATTCTCTTGTAAAAATATTAAAACTTGGTTGGAATTTGCCGTATTTGCGTGGAATGACTTTGGCTGCTGTTGTCCCAAGCACTCTGTCCCGGGCGGCTGGATAGAGTTGGCGGATAAAACTAAGTTCCGCTCAGTAACATCGGTGGAGCTTAAAATGCTACTTTCGGAATTTATTTTTAAGGGATAGCCCTCACTAGTTGGGGTTTACCCCTACCAAGATTGTAACAAAAAGAAAATAAGAAAATAGTGTAATTAATAACTACCAAAAACTACGCATTATGAGATAAATATAACTAGTAACATTGCAAATTCATAAATGTTTACAATGAAAACAAAAACACATAACCAAAAAAAAAAAGCATAACATTTACATCAGTATAACATGTAATATGGTTAAAAAAAAAAAAATAAATAAATTTTTTACTCACTTCTTTTATTCCTGGATACTTTTTCTTCGACTCAATTGCAATATTTTTCAAATCATTTTGCAACAATTCCACAAATTTCTGCGCCACGTCGCTTGAAGCAACTGTGCCAACACTCGACATTTTCACAACAATGTAAACGCATTAATTTTCAAGTTAAAGAAATTCATTTTAAACTGTAACTAAATTGTTATTCATTTTGTTGATATGAAATTCCTCAAATTTTTCCAACCACTTCACCTATGCCCTTCACGGGCTTTTCAACTTCAATGTTATGATTTCACGATGTGTTCGGTTTGAAATGCCAAGTTGCTTTTTCCACGAATTGCACAAAGTACACACAGTGCAAAATAAAATTAAAGTGCATTAGTCAAAAGAGAAATATTCAAATTAATGTTAAGAAGTAGAAAATTATAATCAACGTAAAAAAAAATTCAAATCAACATTATACCCTTGGCCCAGTGGCCTAGATCCGGGGGGGGGGGGGGGGGGGGCGCCAGTGACACAAAAGTTGCCCTAAAACTTACACACCTGGAGCCTGGCTAACGGTGGACGATGCGGCCGTAACGTCACGGGATACGTATGCACACCCACTACCTGACGTGAGTTGGACAGAGCATACTTGCTCCTTTCCTACATTCACAAAGCACACAGTTGTTGCTAGAGGTGGGTCGAAAAGTATCAACATGATATTTTGTAACTGATACACGCCTGTATCAGGTACTGCAAACGAGTACACTTGAAAAATATCAAGTACTTTAGTAACAGTTTTTGAATTCGCCTAGAACAACACCAAGTGCCAATGTGCGCGTGCGCAGAACCCGATCGCAGATGACGGTCACTTGGGCGGAGCTTGTGAAAGGGGAGAGAATGGCACGACGAATAAGGGATAAAGGGAAAGAATGTAGGGGAGAAAGCGCAGGGGAAGGCGTTGAAGGAGAGGCGCAGGGCAGAGCGAAATTGTTACGAGTCGTTTTGTTTATTGTCCCACATCAAAGTATGCTCAGTGCGCATTGCGTGCACCGTCTCGTTCAATAATAAAACTAATGAAATTTTAATATTAAAAAGTACATTAATACAAGATATAATATTTATATTTGTGCACCTAACAGCTATGAAAATGCAAATAAATTCTCAGTTGACACTATAATAACAGATGTAATCAACATATGGACTTTCTTTTTTCGAAAACAATTAGTAACTAGTGTTTTCATACATTAAAAGATTACGATTTTATCAAAAATTAAAAATAAAATAAAACAGATAGGTACATTAGTGAGCATACTATATCAATAGACATTTGAGTTAGGTACATCAGGCAGATATCAGTGCCAATATCGATAAAAAAAACAAACACTTTGCAAGTTCAGTCACTATTTAACAAATAGTATTGCATTATAACTCAGTTTTTGTTTACACAAATTACACTTAGCAAACTCATTATTTTCCGTGAAAAAATTCCACACAAAAGTCTTTTTCTTGCACTTATCCATTCCTTATTTCACTATAAAGATACTAACTACAAAGCATGACAGCCCGTAACAATGTACATGGAAATACTGTTGAACTGATTGATACTGGCTGTATCAGGCGGGCATGAGAGTACAAGGTAGAGAATGACCGGGCGTGATAAATAATGTATCAGAGATACCGATACCTTTTTATGCTGGTGATAACGGCACGGAGGATGTGTAACCTGTAACGAGAATGCTGATACCACGTTGCTTCCTGGGACCGTTACTACTCCATCTGATACAAATGTATCAGATATTTGTAACTAGTACATTACTGTATCAGAATCATGTTGGTACTGATACCGAAAATTGTTGTAACAACCCACCTCTAGTTGTTGCCAAGGACTTGATGGTAACAGTACAGTGCCAGTGCATGTTGGGTGCGTTTGTCTGCTGCAGTTGTAACCTGTATGGTGCCTTCCATTGTTCGGAATTTTTTCAGCCACAATGATTTGTGAATTACTCAGGTATAGTGCCTTTGCTGTTACATAAATATAATTAAGATATTTCTTTGTAAACCAGACTTCTCTGCTTGTTCAGTCGATCCGCCTTATCCGCGGACTTCACATTCGCTCGTACTTGACCATTTTAGTTAAAAACAGTTTACACCAGGGCCCTGATTACGGACTTTCACAATATTCCCATTCTGAATGTAATTTTTAAAGTAATTCAAAATAATTTTAACTGTTCCATGTTCGTGCCACCATTCAATGATGAAAGTATTGCATGCATGCAATATGCCACTCGAATAATTGTTATTTGTAGAGGTGGTGATTTATCGCGGAGAAATTAGCTATTTGCTGGACTGCAATATGCTGTGCAAACTGAAAATACACGACTGACTGTGCAGCAAGAATGCCACTACTACAATGCAATATGTCTGTGCTTGGCCATCAAACAATTATGTAATGACAAAACGCCCATTTCCAGATAAAACATTAAAAGTAAGCTATGTTATTTTGAAAACGATGCCGGCTTGAAACATTTTTGCGATAAATCATTATATCCAATTATTAACTTATATAATTAATAAAGTTTTTCCTTTCTGTACATTTAATCCTTTGACAGAATCTACCTAGGTTAGTTAGAAAAATGTTTTTCGCTTATGAATCGAGTACGAGGAATGTTCTTGATTTAAAAAAGTAAAATGAGACCTAGCATTGCAGTAATGCGATGCTTGCGTTGCCGTCGCCCGGGTTCTCGTGTTCGAGACACGGCGGTGTTCCTAGCGGGAAGGCTGTTCTCTTGCGGGGAAACGTGTCCGGGAGGGCGCCAGGCTAACGCGGTTGTTAGCCACGATGGAGGGTCGTGAGGTCCGAAGGCCCCTGCGTGGTCCACTAGGAACGGCGGCGGTGGTGATGATTTTAGGGATCCCTAATGCCTGTTGCCCCACTGGCCCTACACAGCATAGGACGCTGATCCCTAACTGGATTGGTGAGGTTCAGAAATAACGTACACGGCTTTGCACTGTCGTTCACACGTCGCGCATGGAGTGTGCGGAGTGGACTTTTAATTACGTTGGCAAATTACACTTGCAATTACATTCACACAATTTTCCTACATAAAGTACACTGTCAATTATACACTAGGCGCTCTGACGCGCCGTCACTAACGTTACGTCCTCACGCCAGTCGCGGTTGAGGGAGAGTGTTTGATTAGAGTCGGCTAATCCCGTAATTGGTGAACGGCGACGCGCGGGCCTACCTGTGTGGACCGCGGCTCACTATTAAATTAAGAAACGTTTACGATTAGCTGTAGCCAGTGCCTGTGCACTTGGCGATTAATTAAAAGTCTGTGGTGGCGGGAGTCAGCCCGTACCGTATATTGCACGGCCCCACGTAATGCATTGTGTGGGGCGTGTTAAGTTTACGCGGCTGGGTTAGGCCCTACACCGGAAAAGGACCGGGCGCACACGGGGAGTAGTTAAAAAAGGTTTCGGGGTCTGACTATAGTTACCAGATGGAAGGTCGATGAAGACAAAGAGATGATGGCTCCCCATGGGACGTGCGTCCGTCCCGGTCCGCGAGTCGCACTGTACTGGCGTCTGGCCCTTGCGCGAGGGGAGGGGTGAGCTCCCTGTCGTGCCAGAGTTTCTAAAGTTCTGTTATTTGTAAACAATTATATTAATAACAAAATGTAAGTGGCTCTAAATTCACACAATAAAACTTAATAATTAACTTAATATATATCTATGTTTTAGAAATGACATGTAACAAGTTTGTATAAAATAAGTTTGAATTATCAGAGTCACACTGGAGACTGTTCGTCGCTTGATGACTGCTCCAGTGGCGAATGATATGTGCTAATTTGGGGCGGTTTGAGTTACGTCACATATTACACTATTGAATTCAGGCTGAAGGCCACAAGGGGTGCACTCACAGCTGTTTTAGTAGAAAACTACACGTGAGTGGCCCGGGCACTCCTACGTCGCACTTGTGTTGCACGGTGTTGTTAATTCAAAGTGGCGGGTTCATTAAAGTTTAGTAAATTTACAGTGTACATGACTCGGTTTGTCTTGCCGATTACGTTAAGGGCGTTGATAATACCTAAGTCCCGCAGCGCTCCTCTGACTCGGGTGGGCCATGGCTAGGGGCGTGTTCCGTTAGCGGGGTCGGATACTGGCGGTTGCAGGTCGGGCTTTAGGGTGGCCTTCGGTCGGACGACGTCAACGTTTACATTCTTCTAACTATTACTGTGCTTTAAATTATTTTCTCTGGTTCAACATAAGATTTATAACACACTACAATAGAATTTTATTGTTTGTTTCAATTGTTTTATTTAAATATATAATCTGAATAGGTTCAAAACTTCTACAAATTCCATTTTTCTTTATTTTTCCAGAAACAAATTTTGGACATTTCGTTATGGATAAAGAAAAGCGTAAGTGCCAGGTTTATATTTCAAAATTCTTTTCAAAAAAAAAACAATGCGCATCAACATCTCATGATACAGAACACTATACGAATGCAGTAGCTTCAGATACAGATGTTATGCATGATATAAATACGAATGTTACTGCAACTCAGAGCATAGATGCAAGATATATTTCACATTACCTGAACAGACCGTTGAATTATCACGAGAGAGAGGAAGTTTTGAAAAATATTTGGGTGCCTCCACAAACCTACAAATTTCCTGCAACAGAATGTAGAAAAGGAAGCTGTACAGAGCAAAAGCATTTTCTGAAATTCCAGCATAATTGGTTAACTCGGTGGCCATGTCTATGTTATTCAGGTAAAGAAAATAGGGAAAATCGTAAGTTTTGTGTCCTTATTCAAATTCAGGAGCTGGAATCAACTTACAAGAACTTGGGATTTTGGGGGGGAAAAATTTGATTGTTGGAGGAAAGCTACTGAATCCTTCTCAAAGCACGAATCTCTCTAGTATCACATTGGCTGTGTTGCTGATGCGGAGCACTTTCCGGCTGTTTCATCCAGTCCTACATAATTTTCGGTACAAAACCAAATTGACAAACAGCGTGCCAAGCAGATCGAGGCAAACAGGAAAGTTATAGTCCCGATAATTGAAGCAGTCACATTCTGCGGAAGACAAGAAATATCTCTCCGTGGTCACAGAGATTCGGGGATAATCGTTTTTGGAGAAGAACCTGAAGGTAATGAGGGCAATTTTCGTGCACTTCTACGATTTAGAGCCAGAGGAGATGACAGCTTAAGAAGTGGTCTTAACAACCCCGGAGAAAATAACAAATACATCAGTCCAACAATTCAGAACGAGATAATTGATTCGTGCAATTCTGTGCTTCTTGCAAAGATAGTTGACTTGGTCAATGAAGCAAAATGCTTTGCTGTATTGGCTGATGAGACAGCTGATATTTCTGGTGTGGAGCAAGTGTCCCTCTGTGTTAGATATGTAGACCTAAAAGAAATGATGTTAAAAGAGGACTTCCTGCAATTTGTCAGTACATCAGATTTCACAGGTAAAAGACTTTCAGAACTGATTTTATCAAGTCTCACATCATTTGGAATTGATTTACGATATCTTCGAGGGCAAGGATATGATGGAGCAGCTGCGATGTCAGGACGGTTTAATGGAGTTCAAGCACATGTGAAGACCAATCACCCTACAGCTATTTATATTCGTTGTGCAGCTCACTCCATCACACTTGTAATTAATTTCAAAATGTTGCGAAGTCCAGGATATTCGAAATTGTATCGGGATTATTGGAAAGATACATGACTTTTTTATTCACCCAAAGAGGAAACCTGTTCTCATTAATGCCATACAAGAAATGGATTCTGACCATCATGCTCGAACACTTAAGAGAAATTGTGCAACCCATTGGATTGAACATTATCATGCTGTGAGTGATTTCTGTGAGCTCCTGGAACCAGTAGTAGAATCACTTGATCAAATGATTCGTTTGCAAGGCTCGTCAGATACATCACAGCAAGCAGCAATTCTTAAAAGTGCCATTCAACAGTCCAATTTTTTGATATCTCTGATGATATTGAAAAAAGTATTCAGCATTGGTTTGCCATTCAGTAAGTATTTACAGACAAAGAATATTGACCTGAGAGAAGCAGTAGATATGGCTCAGCTGACTCTTCAAGAAATCCAAGTTTTGAGGTATGAAGCAGAAAACCATTTTCGTATCATTTTCGAAGAAGCGAAAACCATCGCAGATAAAAATGGAGTGTTGTTGAATCTACTGAGAACCACGGGCCGTAAAAACCACAGACCAAATCCCCAAGAGTATTCTGCATCCCCAGAAAATTATTTCAGAATCGCTGTGTTTATTCCTTTCTTGGACACATTCTTAATTGAATTAAACAGTAGAATTATTTGTCATTATTCACTGCTGAAAGAATTCCATACAATCATTCCTGGTGCTACAGGTATAGACTCTTTAGAAGCGGACTCTGAGGAAGATATTTAGAAACTTCTTAGTTTCTATCAGTGGGATCTGAATGCCCCAAATTCGACCATCATAGCAGAAATCAGACTCTGGTATAGAAAGTGGCAACATATCGAGAAGAAGCCTCAGAATGCCATGGCTGCATTAGTGCAGTGCAATCGTGAGACGTTTCCGAATGTGTTTGGGCTACTTCAGATATTAGCCACACTGCCGATATCAACAGCTTCTGTGGAGAGGTCCTTTTCTACCCTTAAAAGGATCAAGACATATCTCCGAAACACAGTTTCTCAGGTAAGAGTTGTATTTTAACACTTTTTTTTATAACACTGTGTAGTAACCATTGCTGTGAAACTCATACAGTTCAGCTAAAAAAAACTTTTGTGTGTATTTTTCAACTGATTCTGCCATTCAAGTGAATAATATATAGGAGAAGGACATTGCTACAGGACAGTGGGTTTTCTAGGGAATCTCCCATTTCCTCCAACTCCAGCATTCCATCATTGCTTCATATACACCTGCCGTCGCCCGGGTTCTCGTGTTCGAGACTCGGCGGTGTTCCTAGTGGGAAAGTTGTTTTCTTGCGGGGAAACGTGTCCGGGAGGGCGCCAGGCTAACGCGGTGGTTAGCCACGATGGAGGGTCGTGAGGTCCGAAGGCCCCTGCGTGGTCCACTAGGAACGGCGGCGGTGATGTGATGTTAGGGATCCCTAATGCCTGTTGCCCCACTGGCCCTACACAGCATAGGACGCTGATCCCTAACTGGATTGGTGAGGTTCAGAAATAACGTACACGGCTTTGCACTGTCGTTCACACGTCGCGCATGGAGTGTGCGGAGTGGACTTTTAATTATGTTGGCAAATTACACTTGCAATTTATTACATTCACATGATTTCCCTACATAAAGTACACTGTCAATTATACACTAGGCGCTCTGACGCGCCGTCACTAACGTTACGTCCTCACGCCAGTCGACGTTGAGGGAGAGAGTTTGATTGGAGTCGGCCAATCCCGTTAGTTGTGAACTGCGACGCGCGGGCCCACCTGTGTGGACCACGGCTCGCTATTAAATTAAGTAAAGTCTTCGATTAGGTGTAGCCAGTGCCTGTGCACTCGGCGATTAATTAAAAGTCTGGTATGGCGGGAGTCGGCCTGTGCCGTATACTGCACGGCCCCGCGTAATGCGTTGTGCGGGGCGTGTTAAGTCTACGAGGCTGGGATAGGCCCTACACCGGAAAAAAGACCGGGTGCACACTGGGAGTAGTTAAAAAAGGTTTCGGGGTTTGACTATAGTTACCAGATGGAAGTTCAGTGAAGACAAAGAGATGATGGCTCCCCGTGGGACGTGCATCCGTCCCGGTCCGCGAGTCGCGCTGTACTGGCGTCTGGCCCTGGCGCGAGGGGAGGGGTGAGCTCCCTGTCGCGCCAGAGTTTCTAAAGTTCTGTTATTCGTAAACAATTATATTAATAACAAAATGTAAGTGGCTCTAAATTCACACAATAAAACTTAATAATTAACTTAATATATATCTATGTTTTAGAAATGACATGTAACAAGTTTGTATAAAATAAGTTTGAATTATCAGAGTCACACTGGAGACTGTTCGTCGCTTGATGACTGCTCCAGTGGCAAATGATAAATGCTAATTTGGGGCGGTTTTAGTTGAGTCACATATTACACTATTGAAATCAGGCTGAAGGCCGCAAGGGGAGCACTCACAGCTGTTTTAGTAAAAAAAAACTACACGTGAGTGACCCGGGCACTCCTACGTCGCACTTGTGTTGCACGGTGTTGTTAATTCAAAGTGGCGTATTCTTTAAAGTGTAGTGAATTTACCGTGTACGTGACTCGGTTTGTCTTGCCGATTAAGTTAAGGGCGTTGATAATACCTAAGTCCCGCGGCGCTCGTCTGAATCAGGTGGACCGTGGCTAGGGGCGCATTCCGTTAGCGGGGTCGGATAAAGGCGGTAGCAGGTCGGGCTTTAGGGTTGCCTTCGGTCGGACGACGTCACACCTCATCAGTTCATGTCATCTTCATCAGCTTAAAAAATCAGATGTTTAGAGACACCCAAGTATATGAACTCTCAACTCAAGTATAGAATAACTATGCAAAAAATACTTTGTTTATGGTTTGACTTTCATATGCAACTTTTACACAGTTAATCACATTTCTGATTTCTCATTTCAGGGCAGATTGAATGGGCTGGCAATGCTTTCAATTCACCGCAGTGTACAAATATCTACGGATGAAATTTTGAAAGAACTAACAAAAAAACCTAGGCGACTTCAATTTGTACTTCAGTAAATGTTCAGACTACGAACGAACAATTGAAAGTGATGGTGTGATTCCCATACAATGTAGTGTAGTAATACTGTAAGATATATGGATTTAGGTTCAAATTATGATAATATATTGACGCCACTCCCGCTGCCTGTTTAAGTTTTTAATTAAATATTAGCGTTGTAAAAGATCTGAGGGGTTTTAACGGGGGTTCGGACTCGTGGCTGCAGGCAGGAGCGCGTCGTGGTTCGGAACCTACCTGGGCTGTTCAGGCCACCCAGGACGCCTTGTAAATAACTGGTAAACGAATTAACAGGACACTGCACTTTATTCAGTATCGATACACTTATTGGTCCCGGTACTGGCCGCGTCCGTTGTCTGACCGCTGCGACACGCGTATCTCTGAACGTAAACGGTGCGCGCGACCAGGCTAGGTTGCAAAGTAATAACTACGAACTGGTACAGCGGTTACTTATCCATATGAAGGATATGGCGGATAGTCGCGGAGCTCCTATATTGTAACAACTTAGGCAGATACGTTAACATGAAGAGTAGCACCTCTGTTCAAGATTGTTTGCAATCTAACATGCGGCGAAATATTAATGTCTCGAAAATACGTAGATACTGTAAGCTGGAGACATACACGTTATAGCCTCTCTTGGAATTGAAAGTTATTCAGTTAGATTACACGTTACAAGTTACACATTTAAGATGGTGAAAATTAAAAAGCGAAAGTTAGTCAGTAAGCATTCAACACTCGTTACAAAGAGTCTTCGATGATGACAATTAATTGGCTATGAAGCCGAAACTGCGTACCACTATTACGCTGTCCTTAAGCTGCACATGGAATTACGTATAAAAAGTAAAGTTCCCTGTTGGGATGAATTTAATAAGTTACGAGTCGCACGAAATATCGTGCGACTGGGTGGGGTCGGCGTCGAGCTGATTAAAGGATTTATAAAGACTTACACTATTGCTGATATATAGATGAAGTGCGAAAGTTGATGGCCCGACGTTCGCGGAGCGACCGACCCCTGCGAGCTCCTGACGGTAACTGAGCGCGAGACCGCCCTGCGGCCTCGCGCCTAACCACGTGGAACGCGGGGAAACCGACCCGGCCAGTTCTGGACTTAAAGACAAGTTACACAATATGTGCTTATAAGACAATTAGACATAATTTCCCTTACATGAATCCTCTTTTAAATTGTTATTAATTTAGTTGTTTTAATTTGACAGAATAATTATATAATTAATTAGGCGCATTGCCACACCCGGCCGGGCGCTGACGTCGCTTTGGTGTTCGTCGCGGCGCACTTTCACACACTCGGGGGACATCACGCGCGGGCGTGTTCGGCGCACTTAAGAGCAAGTGCTGTTGTGGCATAACGACCTTTGCGGACCAGAGGGAGCACTGGCGGTTGGCGTCAATATAAGTGACAAAATCATGTAGATTCTTTAATGTCAATAATATTTTGCTTATAAAATAAAATTTTCAAAACCTCTGCAAAACTACCGAAAATGGCCTTAAATAGCACCATTTAGCACCTTAATATCACAATTTTTCCGCTCTAAAAGTGGGGATGAATGAATTTTGCGGATGAGTAAATGCTGACCCCCCCCCCCCCCCTCCGAAAATTTAAATCCTGGCTATGCCACTGCCTTGGCCATCAATTAAAGCCCTGTCAACAGAGCGCACCGCACACAGAACTCATTATGTCCAGACAATTGCAGTCGATTGCCACAATGTGTTTAGTAATTCATTTTTATGTTGTTTACTTTTTAAATTAAAAAATAACATTACAAGGTGTGAATTGTCTTATTTTTCAGTATGTGACTTAACAGACTGAATACTAGAGATTTTAAAATAAACTGTGTTTATGACGTGACTTCCGATCCATGTGTGCCTGAAAAAATGACCTGTGACAGTATTCCACGACACAAAAATAAGAGGTGTTGAATATGCTACACCTGTAACCTAACCATAGTGCACGATAGGAAACTACCAGTACCTTATTATTAGGCAACTGTATTTGGTGTCCTATCCATTGGCATTTTGTTGCCAAAATTATGTGCATATGTAGAGCTCTCTTTTTCGTTTATTCTGTTCAGATGTCAGAACCACACCTGGTGCTATTAACTCGAATATAGCCAATTTTTGATAATCGGAGGATGTAACGAGTTGGTATGCCAAATGAAACTTTAAGACAGCGAAACTATCTTAGAATACATTTAATACACATTAATGGTCATTAAAAAAATCGCAACTTAAAACATACTTGTGAAAAATACACCATTTAGTTTTCTTGATAGTGTTTCTATCTGTAGGGCTGGTATTGATGGTCTTGTCTTGAGCAATCTCTTGAGTCCATCTAGGCCAGGCGTACTCAACCTGGTGCTCGCGAGCACCCGAGTGCTCGCGGAAGGAATAATGGTGCTCGAATAGTTGTGGTCGAAAAGTGCTCGCGAACACCCTTATTCCACATTTTAAAAATTATATGCATATACTGATTTTCTTGTATTGTTGATATGCTCTCGCTCGCAACACACGTAGTACAAAACTTTGCCGAGAGGTTGCAGATCAGCATGGGAGTGTCCCACTCGCTTGAAATATTTCGGGCTCCACACAATATATAGCGTGGCGCGTACCATTGTGATTGCCGTGACAATACGTATATTTTTCTGCGCACCGAGCACAGTTACGTGAAGTGTGAGGTTATGGTTTGTTATATTGGATACATTTGTTGTTAGGAAATGTACTGGGAAGGAAGAAGAGACATCGACATCATCGCTGTCATCATCGGTAGTGGTTTCAAAAAAGGGCAGCGAATGGAGGAAACAAAAAAAACGTACTCATTCAGAAAACCTGGGAGACTGATTATCTTGTAGTGCAGAACGACGATATTACTGGTGTAATCTGCCTTCTCTGTTTGGCTTCTTTATCTGGATTTCGAAAAGCAAACTGTCAAATACATCACGAAACTCATCACAGTGTGTTCATGAAGGAATAGCCAGTGAATTGAGACGCACAATTGCATAAGGTGAGTGACTTAAAGATAAAGTTTCAATGTCAGCAAAAACTGTTTTCATCCAACAGTAATATTAATAAGCTTTCTACAGAAGTATCCATAGACGTGTCTAATAAACTAGTTCGGCAAGGAATGGCATTTTCAGTTGGAGAGGTGGTCAAAGACTGTATTGTTTCAGCAGTGACAACTCTTGTTGAAAGCATACCTGAAAAATACTGAAGTATTATGATAAATGCGGCAAAGAATGTTCCTTTAAGTAACGATACAGTCGCCGGACGAGTTAATGTTATTTCTGCTCAAATAAAGGAAAATACTCTGCAAAAATTGTCTGAGTGTGTTTATTTTTCGCTAGTGGTGGACGAGTCCACCGAGGTTGCTTCGGTAGCTCAACTAATGTGCTTCGTGCATTGCATTGATAGTGATGGGACAGTTGATAATTTATTTCTGACAGATCTACCCCTATCAGGTTCAACTACGGGTCAAGACATTTACACAACTGTTACAAACTTCTTCGTGTCTAATGAAATTGATGTGTCAAAGCTTGTGTGTGTGGTTACGGATGGCGCACCTTCAATGGTAGGCAAAAACAAGGGATTTGTTACACTTTTGAAGAAAGATGAACGCTTTCCTTCTTTCATCCATTTCCACTGCTTGATTCATGTTGAAAACTTAGCTAGTCATTTTCAGTCAGTTCCAGAAATATCAGAGCATTTCAAAATAATCGTGAAAGTTGTTAATTTCCTTGCTGCAAAACCTCTGAACAAACGCCTGCTGAGAGTATTCCTACAAGATTTTCCTGCTCCACATTCCGATTTAATTCTTCACACAGTTGTTCGCTGGCTAAGCCGTGGAAAAACTATTTCACGTGTTTGGGAACTTTTTTAAGAAATTAAGGCGTTTGTTTCTTCCAGTGGTTACGCCCCTCAGTTCCCTCAACTGTACGAAGATGATTTCAAGGTCACCCTGGCTTTTATTGTTGATTTGTTTGAATATCTGAATGAGGTAAATATCCGCCTTCAAGGACGACAAAATACTGTCATTGATTTGAAACAAATATTATTTGCCTTTAAATCAAAAATTGAAAGATTCTTATCGCTGGCTAATAAAAAAAAAACCAACTCTTGCACTTTCCGGAAATGGAACGCACCTTGCAGAGTTTGGGCAGCACAGACTGTCCCAAGTTTGTTGTTCGTGTACTTCAAGACCTTACAAATGCATTCAGCACGAGTTTGCAAACCTTGGAAGAATATGAGTCGCTGTTCGCATTGGTCTTTCATCCACTAACTTTTACAAATGACTTAGTTAGGAAAGTTAAACTTATTGAGCGACATGATCTGGGACATGCTGAAATGGAAGTAATAGAAATGCAGTCTACACTGGCCATGAAACTGTTATTTCAAAATAAAAATCTCTCGACTTTTTGGGGTTCAAAAGACATAGAAAAGTTTCCCATCCTACGTAAGATTTCTCTCAAATGCCTAGCAATGTTTGGAACTACATATATGTGTGAGAGTGCTTTTTCAGTGATGAAGTATGTTAAGAACAAAATGCGATCACGATTAAGTGAATCTCACTTGGAGGACTGTCTGCGGATTGCCACAAGTGATTTTCCGTTGGATGTCCAGGATCTTGTGAATAACATTCAGGCCCAAGGGTCTCACTAGACATGGTGAACTAGCAGTGTTCTTTTCCCATGCTACTGTATGCATTCATCATTCCTGTGTTTAAATGCAGACTGTGAATTGTCTGAAATTATATACAAGCAGATTTAAGGATAGCATTAAAATTTATTTTAATGTTTTTTCAAACGATTAATTCTAGGAAATATGTCACGTAGTATGTTGTTATACTTCCTTTCCCTCAGTTTGAATAAAAAATTTATTTTTGCAGGAAAAATGTTTTTGGTTTTTCTTGCTTGCAAATAACTTAACAATTGTAACCTATGTTTCTGAACAATTTGCAGGATTATATTTATTAGGCTATAGAACAAAGTGTAAAATACTTATGCAACCTAAGCTCAAAAATCCTAAACTAAATAGTATAATTTTCTACTTTATGCCAGTAATATGAGAATAATATAATGAAATGTTTAGAAATAAACTAATAAAATATACTTAATTCGTAATATATAAAAAACTGCGTGCTTTTACAGATGTGTCGTATAATAAAACAATAAAAAGGAATATATTTGCAAGAATAAGTATATTTTTCAACTTAAACATTTGCAGTGCTCTTCAATTCTAGCTGAGAGTTGCAGGTGCTCACCACCTTAATAAGGATGAGTACACCTGATCTAGGCGAAGACCGTCTTGTTTCTCAAGGCAGCGATTTCAATATCCATGTTTCATAGTCCGTGAACAAGATAAGCTTCATGAAGTCTCCATGCTCAAGCAAAAGCTTGTTTGACGTACTTCCGGCTTGACTAAGCGATTGCTTAAGACAGCCGAAAATACACGAGAATATACGAACCTTGCCGAATTCACTCGTTCGTTAAATATTCTGCTACATTTCACACAGAGCACTAACACCCCAGAATTTGAGGTGGGTTTGTATATTGATGTGAGGAATTTTTTTTTATTGTTTTAATACTCTTGAATCACGCCTAGAAAAACAGGTGTTTTGCAACCACAAAGATGCACACCTTCTATTAAGAACTTGCTATACTTTAGTCATTCCTGTGCAAGTTGAACGTTAAAACATAATGAATCTAACGATTTAATAATATACTATTTTCAAAATAATACGAAAAATAGGTTAAACTTTTTTTAAAATAGCTCCGCTACATTTGTACAGTTATTTTCGCTAATACAACATAAGAAACAATTTAACATATTTTACCATTTTATTTATGTTTTTCTTTAAATCGAGTGCCCCACTCACTCATGATGAAATTTTCATCACGGCCGCCATATCGATTTTATTTCTGTCCCATTGGAGGCCGCCATCTTGGATACCATCAACTTTGTTTCCGCCGTTTGTTCCTAGAGAGCGCCAGCATCGCTCTTGATTTTTTTTCTGTTCCACTGGAGACCGCCATCTTGGATACCATCGACTTTGTTTCTGTTGTTTGTTCCTTGAGAGCGCCAGTGCCGCTCAGTCTCAAAACATAAGGCCGAAGTTCCATTACCTACCATAGCTATTATGGTCCTTATCGACATATAAAATTTAATTTTTTATGCAAAATACATTGGAAGCGCTGTGATTCGAACCATCGCAGCTCTGATCTCTAGGTTGGAAAACATACGCCTTTAACCGTACGGCCACCGAGACATTAACCAGACTGAGATTTAAAAAAGGTATGTATAAAAATAACATGCATATTCATACTTGTAATTTTTTTAATTTTAAGTAATAATAGCACCGCCTGTTTGAGATGGAACTGCCATCTTGTATTAAGTCACAACTGTTGCAATTCGCGTTATGGCCGCCATCTTGAAAATCCGTAATTTTAATGCTAGTAATTCCGAAAAAATTCCATCTTGGATGACTGACCTTGACCTTTGACCTTGACCTTGACCCCGGCGGCCATATTGGATCCACCACCTTGGATACGCCATCTTGGATAAAATCATTTTATTTCCACGAACATTCCGCCATTTTGTTTTCCGCCATTTTGGATTATCACATCACCGTTGCACTCTCCTTTATGGCCGCCATCTTGAAAATCTTTATTTATTATCCAATTTTAATGAAAAAAAAATTTAAATTTATAAAAAAATTCAATTAATAAAATTTTAATAAAAATATCTAAAAAAAACATACATTGATGACATGGAGCTCGGAGTCCTCGGATCGAACCCAGTGAGAGCAAAAAAATGGAGACCGATCCTTCCCTCATGGTGGCTGCTGGCAGACTGACCCCCACCACTTTTTTTCATTTTTTCATAGCATATATATTATCAGGTAGTATGACATCATGTTCGCCATCTTGAAAATCCGTTATTTTAGTGCTAAAGATTCGGGTAGAATTCCAAAATCATTAAATAAATTTGTAATCAATATACTTATTGATTCGATTGATTCCTGTCCTTGGTTTGATCCCTGGACGATGCAAAAAAATTGTAATTTTATGTAAATATAATAATTTCAATTAATCATGTTCAAAATTCTTAAAGAGGCTTAAAATCCTATATTACCTACCTCCAGTAAGCCTTTATTTTCACCATCTTGGAAATTTGTATTTATTGTCCCATGAATTTATAAAAAATTATTAAATTCATAAAAGAATGAATTATTAATATACCTATTGAATCGATACATGGACAATAAACAAAATGAAGTAATTTCGGGTAAACGTTACAGGTTTGAGAAAATTAAAACACCACAAGTTCTTTTAAAAAAAAAAATTATTGCATAAATTCTACACTACTACAAGTATAAAAAAAGAGTAACAGGCGATTTGCCTAACGGCAGTTAGCCTAAACATGAATTCGCTACGGCAATTTGCCTAACGGCGTTTTACCTAACGGAGTTCTGCCTGTAAGCGATTTGCCTAACGGTGTTATGCCTAATGGCGTTTTGCCTATCTCCGATTTGCCTAACCACGTTTTGCCTAAAATGTTACTATGATGACAAAACCTCGTTTTGCCTAACGACGAATTGCCAAACGCCATTTAGCTAATGGCGATTTGCCTAACAGCATTTTGCCTAACCTAACCTAACCTAACCTAGCCTAACAAAACCTAACCTAACCTAAGCTAACCAAACCTAACCTAAGCTAACCTAATCTAAGCTAACCTAAGCTAACCTAACAGCGTTTTGCCTATCAGCGGTTTGCCTAACAGCGATTTGCCTAACGGCGTTTTGCCTAACTCCTATTTGGCCAACTGCGTTTTGCCTAATAGCGATTTACCTAATGGCGTTTTGCCTAACGGCGATTTGCCTAACGGCATTTTGCCTAAAATTAGGCAAAACGCCTTTAGGCAAAACGACACATGCCCCAAAAAACACAGAAGAATTACTAAAATCTTGAATATTTCACTATTTATGCATCTGCTACCCACGAATTAAAGCGAGTTGGAAAGCCCCACCACTTGACGTAGGATGGTCCATTTCTTCGTTTTATAATCTTCTCCACCAAGTACGTATTGAGATACAGCGTAGGCTGAATCTCTTCGGCATAGAAGCCGCCACGAATAGGTTTGTGGTCCAAATCTTCGAGGTAGTAGGTCCTAGGCTCTGATTCACGAACATGTGTCACACAGAAAAGTTCGGTACTCCAGTTCGCAGTGAAACCTTTCTCGAAGATGCCTTTCTGCTTGGAGATTCGCACAATGTCACCGACGTTAGCTTTACGCTTTCGTGAATCTTTCTTCTTCATGTTGGAAAACACTGTTAGAAGTAGGCGATTGTCCTTTACGTCCTTTGGCTTCATTTTCGTGGTAGAATGCACTGTGGAATTATACTCACTTATAAGTTTCGGCAAGATGTCAAGCCACTTGTAATTTCTATTAGACGTGAACTGTCGCCACATCTAGGAACGCAAAGTTCTGTTAAACCTTTCGACAATGGAGGCTTTGACATTGCTAAATGTAGAGTAGTGTTTGATGCCATACTTCTTCATCAAAGCCTTGAATGTTGCATTGAAGAATTCTTTCCCAAGGTCCGTTTGCAGGTGCGACGGTACACGACCATCACGCAAAATATTGTCCATGGCCTTGGCTACTTCAGTTGCAGTCTTTGATTTTACAGGTCTAGCCCAAGCGAACTTGCTATAAACATCGATGACTGTCAACATGTACTTGAAACCTTTATTCAATTGGGAATATGGTATCATCTTAACAAGGTTCCTGGAATAAATCATCAATTCCACGAACTATAACCTTGCGACGAAGGTATTTTCGTCTAGCAGGAGCATGAAGTTCGCGAGCGATTCCGGTTCGACTCATTGTATGTAGCCGGCTTCCCTCAGTTCTTCAAGTATGGAGACTATTTCGTTGATGTGCGAATAGTTTCCTACAGTAAGCGAAGCATGTAGAATTCTAAGGCGATTAACTAATTCATTGGGTCGTCCCAATATACATAGTCAAATTTCTGACCACTTTCTAGCTTTTTTTAAACCTTCACCACGTATTGTTATTTCACTGAAGAGATTAGCGAGAATGTCGATTTTTTTATGATCTTCATCTTTATATACACCACTATCTGGATCGTTATCGCGAAAATGTGCATTGGTTAGCTCTAGCAGTTTTTTGTACTCTTGTAAGTCTTTGTGAGATTATCCTTTAGGCTCCCTGCGAAACAGCATTTGTACAGACCCGGAGTCCCGTGCATTTTGAACTCTTCTACGCGCACGATATTTCCTGGTAGAAAGTCTATTTGTTTAGCACCGAGGAACCACTTATTATGTTTTCTGTACACTCCGTAGGTCGTGTCATTATATCGGCTCGTAAACGATATCAGGTATGGTCGGAAGTAGGGAGAGCGTGCCGACTCTGGAACATAGTCGAGGGGGGAGCGGGGTAATCCGGGGATTATCCCATTTTTTATGGTTTTTTACGCTTTTTTTATGGTTTTTTATGTGCAAATCCAGTTTTTTATGCGCTAATCCAGTGGCTAATCCGCTAATCCAGTGGCTAATCCGGAGATCCGCAAATCCGCAAATCCGCAAATTCGCAAATTCGCAAATCCGCAAATCCGCAAATTCGCAAATCCGCAGATCCACAGATCCGCAAATCGCAAATCCGCAGATCCGCAAATCGCAAATTCGCAAATCCGCCATTTTGTATTTCTAGAAATTTCCACCAACTTCGAATCGTGACGTCATGATTCTGTGTCGTCTGCTGGAGGCCGCCATCTTGATTTCTTCTGGCCGCCATCTTGTTTCGTCTGCTGGAGGCCGCCATCTTGATTTTTCCTGGTCGCCATCTTGTTTCGTCTGCTGGAGGCCGCCATCTTGATTTTTCCTGGTCGCCATCTTGTTTCGGCTGCTGGAGGCCGCCATCTTGTGTGACGTCATATAGTTCTGTTGGTCGCCACCAGGTAGCAGCAGGTATTATTTTATTTTAACTAAAATATTTTCAGTGCCGAGGCTGGGATTCGATCTATGGGACGTGAAAACTTCCAGGATGTCGTGGTTACGAGGCGGACGCCTTGACCACTAGACCACGAGACCAATTGGAATATGGTGGAATAAATAATCTATATATGCTATGTACTGACGGCAAGTTTATGATAAATGGGGGGGAGGGTGTTTTTGCCTTCCTTAATGCATACCTAAGGCGCCACATTTGAAATTAAAAATCATTATACAGCCGCCATCTTTAATTCCAGCACAGACTACCAGATGGCGCCAAATTCAAAAATTAGTTGCCAAAGGCGCCGCCATCTTGGTTCTCAAGTTGGCTGGTAGATGTCGCTAGTATCGCGCGCCAAATTCAAAAATTAGTTGTCAGAGGCGCCGCCATCTTGGTTCTCAAGTTGGCTGGTAGATGTCGCTAGTATCGCGCGGCAAATTCAAAAATTAGTTGCCAGAGGTGCCGCCATCTTGATTCTCAAGTTGGCTACCAGAGTGTGCCACCGTCGCCATCTTTATTTCATATTTCAGCTGCCAGGGCACAGCACCATTCGATAGATCGAATGCTAATCGATATATTTACTTTTATTTCATATTTCAGCTGCCAGGGCGCAGCACCATTCGATAGGTCGAATGCTAATCGATATATTTACTTTTATTTCATATTTCAGCTGCCAGGGCGCAGCACCATTCGATAGGTCGAATGCTAATCGATATATTTAGTAACAAGTGTTGCTACCAGAGGGCGCGATATTTAAATTTAAAAAATATTACAACCTTTAAACAATTCTCTGCCATCTTGGATTCAACAGCCCCACCATCTTGGAAGCACATGATACACCCAAGGACTCGTTCCAATACATGCACAGAGTGCACCGAAAAGATTGTTCCCTTACATGCACAGAGTGCACCATATTGAATGATCATGATATGTGTTCCTTTATATGCATCAGAAGCAGGCATAAGAAATATTTTCTTATAGGCATACTTTAGTGTTAGCTTTCCTGTAATGCATTTAATAATAGTGTAAGCTCATTATTATTATTTAGTGATAGTGAATTTATAACTATGATGTGTAGTCTCATTCTCTTCATCTCGACGTGGCGGAAGATTCTCTGGAGTGTAAGCTGAAAAAAAAAAATAATGTTTGAATGAAACATCAATTAAAATACAAAACGAATGGCGCAAATGAGAAAAAAAAAACTTGTGTTTGAATTTATAGTGGTATGCTGCTTTCCACATCACCTTAGAGACTATGTCTCAGGAGGTACAGCATTAGATGCGTTAACTCCTTTTTTTTATACATGGTGAGTTTCCCCGAGAGGCCTATTTTCCATGTTTAACAAGGGCGCAAGCATTATGCTTCACCGTCACTCTCTCCGAAGCCGCTGTCCACTCCATCATCTGGCTCCACTTGCTCTTGAGCCTCCATTACAGCTTCAAAGCATGCTATAATACCGTTGTAAAGGTATGTTAGAAACTCGTATTCCTCTGGAAATGCAGCGAACAAATTGATCGCGGAGACCTCTAGATGGTGTACTATCGCATCTATATTCATGCCGATGCAAGCATGAAGCGCATATTCAATGCAATCGCGCATTTCCTCAAAAGCAGCCATGTTCATTATGGAATTGTCAGAGACAGAATGAAGACTATAGTTGACCTGGTCTTGACGGAAAGATGACATGCAACAAAGTTTAACCACATTAGCATTTAAAATCAGGATAGACTGAAATTTACTTTAAATTATTAAACAGACTAACATTTAAAGAAAACTATCAGATTCACTATCTGAACCGTGTAAATAAGATGAGTGCAATCTCTACATGTTAAACATACCGATGGTTTTATCTCCACATGCGCAGTACAGTAGTGCATGAGTTCTGTCCAACATTCTTAATGTTTTATGGGTGAAGGGGGAGGCAATGAATCGAAGTTGGTTGCCATCTACCCAGTTGGCCACTCCGAGCGGAGGAGGAGTTTGGAGCGCTGTTGTTGTCCTACAACTCGACTCGGAGCAGCAATGCTTATTGAGCGTACCAAGGTATGAGGATAGTACAAAAAAAACTGGAAAATTATAAAATAAAAAAAAAGTTAGAATATCTTATTATGTGGGGAACTCAGGTTCAGGGATCTAGACGGTAATGTCCCCATGGAAGCGTGCTAATTCCATCATCGGAAATGCTCCGCTTGTCGTCACCTGATGACAACGCCACCTTAGTCACGCGTTCAGTACAAACAATGTGATTTCGTGAACGAAAATGATATTGAGTCCCCCAAACCCGTGAATTTGTTTGCAAGCAATCCAGATATTGCTCAAAAAGTAGCGAGCTGAGTACACTGGCCTTCACACCCTTGGCTTTAAGCGTAAAACCACCATCGTCCATCTTGTATGCATAAAGTTTGGGGCGAAGACCAACATACTCAGTAATGATGCGTCCAGCGGCTTCATCCTTCATGACACCAGTCATGCCGTGGTTGACTGATGGAAACCTTTGAGCATTATCTGGAGCATAATTCGAAGTGTCGAATCGAGAAGCCAAATCGGGGAGAATCGAAGAATACACATCGCGACACTCGATGTGGTACAGAAGAGAATCGGTATCTGAGTAAAGCAGGTGCAGAGATGGAAAGGGAAACTTAACCTGCATATAGTTATAGTGGAAATCATAGAGATGCAATTTGGATAAATCTAAGATGGCCACACCAGTGTAAAGGGGTTTGTTGAAGGTTACCGAACCTTTGGCTAACTCAATGAGGACCAGATTCTCATCGACGATCCGCCTTGCCTTAAATGACGGACGACCTATCAACTCTGCCGCACCATATATGGTATCGTACCGCGAAACCACACGTATGTCACGCTCCCTACGCGGCGACTGCAAAGATTTGCCAAAAACGGAATTATTCATTAATTTATAGAAGGATTTCTCAAAGGGGTTCGCTGCCTGAGCACGGCAATTCAGATTATACCGTACGTACGACGCCATCCAGGATTTTTGTTCAAAGCGCAAAACACGATGAACATTGTCAAGAACGGCCCCGTACGTAAGGTAGTGCTGCAGTGTTTTTGCATGTAAAACATAGTTCTTTCGCGGTTCAAGTGTCAATAAGAGCTTTGACATATTGCCGTTCACCGGTACGCCATTCACGGGTGCAAGCGGCAGGTCTGATAGCCGGTCATGACATTCACGCGGAAAGGATAGATCCACCTCTATAAAACATGAGCAGTCACCATCGGTGTCCATGGTGCTAAAGTTCCAGTTTGCATATTCGAGTTCCTGCACCCACTGGAAGTTGCCCACCGGAAGCTTACCAAGCATCGTATGACCATAGAGAGAATTTACATCGAAATAACAGATGTAGGAAGATGGCAGGCTGGAGTCATAATCGCTCATGTAAACATTGTTAGCCTTCGCATAGCGCCGACTAACGTTGGTGATCCCACCCCGAACAGCATTCTCCAAGAAAAGATAGATATCTGGATCGGTGACTAATTCCAGACACACCTCAGACTTGCTCAACAAACCGTCCCACGCAAGTGATGGGGCCGTAATGTAGTGCGCCGGATCTAAGCCATAGGACTGGCAACAAACTGAACGGAAATTCTCGAACACGTCAGCCAACAAACACGTATCCACCTTCAAATACTGCAACGCGTAATCGTTCAAAGTCTTACAGCGGAAAACATTCCACGCAGATCTAGCGTGAGCATAGTCCCCGTCACTCACGTCAGTCCCACTAAGAGCATTATGAAATGCTTCCCTAGGGGGTAGTGAGGTCGTCTGCAGTTCTGCCATACTAGTGACGAAATCGTATGGGAACACCCCTTTCCTACGAGCTAGATCAAACTGTGCGTCTTCTGGAAACTGGACACGAGTGAGGCTCAGCTGAGCAGGCGAGAGATTACCTGCCAGAGTATCCAGAGATGAAGTTAGGAAGTTAAGGGAGTCAATGAATCTTAAACGCACTGTTCGAGTACCTCCTCTCGCATCATTACCGGTAATCGGTATGTACTTTGTTATGCTCTTGTAACTTTCAAGAGACGTGCCTATAACCCTGACCTCCCCGGGGTTCTCCAAAATGGAGGAACCGTCAGGTTGTGCAATATGACGTGAGACTAATGGTCTCATCAAAAAGTGGGCATCATAATTCTGAAGATTGTGGAAAATAGCCACCAGTTGGTTCTTCTGCAGTCTAAATGCAATATTACACTTAGAATGCGCATAGCCACGAATCTCACCGGTCAGGTGGTCATGGTCCAACACTGACTTGTCACCTAGTGTCTTATTACATATATGGCAATGTGTCTGACTCGCCAACCGCGCAGCAACAGCAGGAGTCTGGGCTTTCATGGGAACGGTCTTAGCATAAATCGCGCACACCCACTTAGTCATATCAATCAAGGTAGAGACCATGTCGGCAACACAATTCTCCCCTTCAAAGTGCGCATATCTGGTAAGCGAAGCATCGTACGAACAAACTAATAAAATGCTACATGCATAAGGCACGTGCTCGTTCACCGTCGTGGTGCTGGAGGCATCGGTCTCCGGTAAACAGGTGGACATCGGTTTCAAGTAGGTCTCTGTATCGCAATAAGCGACAAAGCCCATACGTTCCTTCTTGGATACATTTGTGAACTCGAGCCATTTGGTCTCCTCAGTCGGGAATACTGACCGAACGGCCGTGTGTTGGCTGCACAAATCAGTGTGGGAGTTCAACTTGTCCGCAGTATGGAAATACTGAAGACAGCGGTCGCAAACCCACTTTGTATGTTGATCACGCGAGAGTTGAGAAGAAAGCAAGCGGGACAAATTCTTAATAGTCACGAAATGGAGATGAGCGGGAGCACCAGACGCACGAATAGCCAAAATATTCACATGGCGATCACATCGCATAGAGGTAATGCAAATCGGCTGGATACTTGCATCAGTGGGTTTGTTAAAATCCTCGTCAATAATCGTTCCCTGATCACTCACGCAAGAATAAATGTTCACGGAAATATTATTGAGACTCTCAAAGATCTTAACCTGATTCAGTGTCATGGGGAACGTCATACCGGTCGTATCAAAAACCTCGAGAGGATTAGGATACGATCCAGTACGAGTAACCATCCCAGCCGCCGGCGTCACACCTGCCATAACGGCATACAGAAAGCACATCTCACGGTCAGTCTCGATGTTTACACAAGCTTTGCGGTTAGACAAAAATGCAGGCAACTTTGTATGCGCGGCCCCCACCGTGAATGGTCGGTATGCAGAGACATGCATGTCGAGATGTTTTACATGACTCAACATCCATCCAGACCCGCGCAAAGCAAACTCACTTACATGCTCCATAAGCACAGAAACTAATGTGAAACTGAAAATTTCTGCTAGGTCCTCACTTAACAAAACAGGGATACTTTTGGAGGCGAAGTGGAAGCTTTCACTGATGGGCCCCTGCACAGGATCCTCCTTAATAAATACCGCGGCCAATGTAAGATAAATTTTGAATGGGCGGAGAACGCCACCCACTACGTCCAGAAAGGGTTCCCTGCACCTGGAGAGAAATCTATTAATGTTGGGGTCGGGCTGGGGAATATCATTCGCGATTCTGGAATCAACAAGTCGACCCTGGAATGCGGAATCTAAAGCGACGGGCTTCAGGCTAGGCAAAGAGGGAGGTGGCGTGTCTTCGATCTCTAGGTTGGATGAATCATCAGCCGACGATAAAATCACTGACTCAAATGATGATGAAGATGAAATCAATGAATCAATAGATGATTCATCGAGCTCAGACATCGAAGGCTCGCTTTCCTCAAATCTAGCACGCTTATTAGAGTATGGAGAAGACATTATTATAAAAGGAATTTAAAAAAAATAAAGAAGGATACGCTCAACAAGTTAGAACCTGAAAAATAAATAAAAGATGCTTGCTCTAATATACTGAAACCAACAGCTGTATCAGCACTTATTATTTTCCATAATATGTGTAAAAATTTGTATTGAAAAAATAAGTGTAAATATGAAATAATTGTATGTCATGAGAAAACTTCTTGTAATATTTATTTGTGAAGTATTTCAAGTTGTAAATAATGTAGAAATATAAAATGTTTAAGACATGTAAACAATGTGCAAGAAATTAATTATATGTCGGTATATTCTGAGAATGTAGAGAATTATTATTTACATGGAACATACTGTATTGAAAACAAATGTATATCAACTTCATATCACGCTTAATATTGTTTAAAGTTTGACAAAATTTATTTAACTGTTTGCAAGCAAAGAACGAGCTCTGAATGGTTGTTGTTTTTATAAATCGCGCATAGCGTTCAGTAACAGAATGAAAGATGTATTAAAGAAATATTAAATACACGCATCCCGTTGTAAAAATAATTATGAAAACAAGTTGATTCTCAATCATTAATAAATAAGCGAAAACAGGAATAATATTCAAAGTAATATAATCGCAACAAAAAAAATAGAGTTTAGTAATTTTTCCGTGATAATACACAATTTAAGTAATATAAATACATGGATTTAGTTATTGCTTAATTCGACCGTTTTAACGTGTTTATTTATTTAAAATAGTGGACATATTGTTAAATAAGAACTGTAAACACAGTGCGCGAACGTGTTTTAACGAAACGAATGTACTCCATCTCGTGTTGTCAGTCAGAACTGACAGAACACATACCTTATCTGGAGAAGAACGTCTCTCTGCGGAGGAGGTATCGAGGGCTGACGAGGGCTGGCTGCGATCAAATGAGGTTTCCGACCTCTGTGGCAGGTGTATATATATATAAATCTGCGTCGGGCGATGACCTGAATTCTCGCGGAATCGCCTACTCTGTGTGTCGGCTTTAGATGACAGTTATAAACTGAAAATTATTAATTTAAGAAAGTTGAGTAGATTATATTTGGTAAAATCATTTAATAATATGGTGATCATGGAAAACTAGTTAAACTATATGTTTTTTGTTTTAGAAAGTAGATTTTCTACCATTCACTTTTTTCAGAATTAAAATTTAATTAATGTTTTTTTTATTATAGCTTACTGAAAACATTTTTCTGCAATCGTTGTAATGCATTACAACGATTGCAGAAACTGTCAACCAAGTCTGTGACAGCATATAGACACCTCTTAGGTGCGACGACAGTTGTCTGGAAAAACAAATTCCTTTCTCTGAAAATAGAGAGCTTCATCCACGGGCTCTCGCACGTCAACCCGCTGGTCGGCCCAGGAAGGCAGGACGTTTCAATGCTAGCTTTTATTTTATATCAGAGGAATACTTAAATCATAACAATAAATCAGAGGTTACACATTAGTTTTATTGTAGTCAACATACATTTCGTGAACGTGCGGGCGCAGAGACTGATGGATAATTTGAATACATTTTTTTTTAAATTATACTAAACCAGAAAATTATATAATTGAAAAGAGTATTAATAAAAAATACAGTAACCTACACGTTCTTTACTTAAGTTGCAAACAGTTTCGGTAATAAAATATGCATTATGCTTTTAACAATTTATTTTAAAACTTTATGCAAAACTGAAATATTACAAGAAAATCACACATAATGTTTGCATACAAACCTGAACATTTACATACAAAGAGTATTAAAGTGACGATAAAAAAAAGATTTGAATGCTAACTTGAACATTTCCTTACACACAAAGAATATTATATTTACGTATTCAGCTGAAACATTTACATACACAAAGTGACAAAAATTCAATTATACTTTGCTTAATAATTCTAGAAGTAATGAGCGCACTGCTACCCGGGCCATCTCGTCAGTTCTTTGTATGGAAGCACTAGACTCTGTTTGAACTCCGACATCTTGACTCACCGGTCCTAAATGACTGAGATCTCTGGTTCGACTCTTGCGAGAGGCAGCAGGCTTTCGCTGTCGTCTGGTGGACTTCGGTGTCGCCTCGGTGATTGGCTCAGCTACAGGTATGATGGATGTTGGCGAATCAGGGCTGATTTGAATGCATTCAGGGATAACCTGAACCGATTGGGTAGCTGTCTGGTTGAATGCGTGTGCGTAGACGTCTTCACTCGTGGCAGGCAGCACTGTATCGTGTCGAAGCATGTTAACAATACATTGTCCATAACCCGAGCAGTTAATTAATTCAAATGGTATGTCTTGAGGTCCTGGGTCGAGTATTTGTTTCGAGTGAAACATGCCGTCACAGCTTTCCGATATGTGTTTTAAATTGTCTTGACTCCACTCGCTGTAATCAACACTGCCTAGACCAGGATTTACACTCACGTATTTCTTGCTTGAATGAAAGTTAGTCATCTTGCTTGGCACAGATCCTCACACCGACACAGTTTCAGCTCGACTGTCGACCCAGGAAGCGGCGATCCTATTTAAAAATATATTGCCCATCCGAATGAATAAATTGATTACGAAATTCCATAGAGTAGAGCATCTCGTAGAACAGTCCATTATCTATATCCCCATAGTTGCTTGCTTAGATGCGTCGACACCGAGAATTTGTTTTCTCGTAATAAACGACCTCTCGACAAGGAACACAAATGATTACTGCAAGGCGTGTCGTGAGGTGGGTTCCACATGCATGTAGCGGGATTATGGCGATAGTGTTTAATTCCGGTACACCATTCGGAGAAAGTACTTTCATAGTCTCTGTCACGGGATGTCTTGAGCTCATCAATAGTACAGGGAAACTTTGCCATTGGATGACTAAGATTTATTACACAGTCTTTATGCTGACAGTCGAAAACAGTCAAGAGAGTCACGGACTTGTATGGTCTATCAGCGTGCCACCTCAGTCGGAAATGAGTATTTTCGCGACAAAGTTCGAAATAAACGTATCGAAGACTACTCAATCCAATATCAAATTCATAGAACTCTACATGAAATTCAACACAGTTCAGACTTGCACGTTTGTAAAGATATCTATTTTCGGTATTGTCAAACAAAGTCGAAGGCTTCATTTCTTTAGATCGTGGATCAGGAGGATAATTAAAATATCTTGTCGCTTCATCCCATGTTAAGATGCTCGGTGCCCACAATTCATCTATTACGGCATCTTCTTGGCTTTGAGTTATATCATGGAATCGCGGTGATAACATGACTGACATAGGTATTGTCTTAGCTCTCAAACTTAAGCGAATGGGGTGAATCGATAAAGTTTACACTGAAGGAAACTACATGTCTCGTAGCAAACACTGTTTTCATAAGTTGTGTTGTGAACATAACCATCACACTGCTCCTCCCAATGCACAACTGTCTCTGGGTTCGTGCTGCGTCTCAAATCACACCTTACTGCAGAATAATCTGGTTCTGAGGTTATAGTTTCAGTAGCGGCTGCTGCCTTAAGTTCTTCTAAGGTAGTAGGAAATTTACTGTCGGGTCTCAAGTAGTGCACAACACAATCTACCTGATTGCAGGGCGTCTCAATAAAGTCCGGAGCCTCCAGATGGCAATCGGTGCTCCAGTGATGATTGAAGTTGCAGACTATGAGGTGGAACTCTCCATCTCCGGTAAGGTATGCCACACGACGAAAGCCGGGTGACACGTCTGCGTAGCGTGCCGATGGATCGAACGTCATTTTTCTTGAATATATAGTGAGTCTACGCCCGCACGACCGCGAACTGTACGCTGACTGTCGTACCCCGGGACGATGACCTCAATTTATAGCGCCTCCAGTCCAGACATGTTTACCGTTGCTTCGCTTGTTGTTGATTCCATTTCGAGCGCGTCATCCAACATTCCAGGATCGCTGTGTTCTAGCATCCAAGCCCTAAGCAATGCGACGTTACGGCGAGACGATACAGGTCTTATGCTGTCACGATTTTGAGCATACATTATGTCTAATTTTTTGAAAGCCGGGCAGCCATATTCCTCTTGTGCATCCACTATGTGCATGTGTTTGAGACAGTGTTTACCCAACCATCTTTTCTGTTCGCTTCCAGCAACTATTACAGTTCCACTCAAGTGAGTTGTCAAGATGGTGGAAAGACTGTTGTAGGGAAACAATCCGTGTTCCCATTTTAAACTATGAAAATTTTTAGTGAGCCACGCATTACTTCTCCGGTATTTACGACTAATGTCTCTCCACTCAAACGGCGGTTTGAATGTTCGCGTAATTATGTTCCCCTCAGAGTCAGCAATGCTAAGTTCCTTGGTAATAAAGCCATACTGAGAGAAAAATCCTTGCAGATTAACATACTTCATGGTGGCTGAGACACGACTGAGCCTCTACTATGCTTAACCCAGTATTTTAACAGCTTTGTCTCGTGGATTATAGGAGACAAGTCTGTCGTGCAATATTATTGCAAATGCTTGTGTTAAGATCGGTAGGTTGTCTGAGCTTGTGATCTCCAACTTGCAATCTATGATATTCGAAGGTATTTTCTCAGCTTGACGGCTTACATCAAACATGAATAACGTAGCCAGTTCCTTAAACTGATGAGGGTCAAGCAAAGGTGCATTCTGCTTTCCATAGTAAGACTCTTGAAAATTTGAATACATATCATATGCGATTAAGTAAAATCCATTGTCGAAGTTTATGTCCAAATCCGTGTATGGATAACTTTCTGAATTCAAGAATAGTTTTATATTCTTTATGTTGCAGTGGTCAAACCTCGATTTATCGGCAGCCATTACATTATGTTTAGCCGATTGAAAGCCGACTATTATGTATCGTGGTTTTTCCATCGAGAAGCTTGTCTTTACTGACCAGCTGACATTTTGTGCTTGTGGCATGCTGGGATATGTTTCAACAGACCAAGATCTAAATGCTATATCTATATTTCTGCCTTTCTCCACAAGCTTAAGCAGTCGCGTGCGTTCCGCTGGAGACACTTGGATGTGTGGTACGGCCCAATCGATAGAGTTTATGGTTAAATTAACTGCTTGAGGCTGCGCACTCGCATCTACGATCGAGTTAATGTACGTATTTTCTAAAACTATAATTAACTCTTGTTTGGAGTTTAGAAGTATACGGTGATAATCCTCAGCAAAGCCGAGGAGATGGCTTAGCGGAACACAGATTTCGAAAACACCATCGGCTGTTAGAGGCAAGCTATAGTTTTCCTCGAGACACCATCCCTCCATTTTGCTGATGGCGTATTCATCACGAGTTCGTGAAAGATAATTCTTCACTGTAGATACCACTCCTAGTGATCTGGTCTGATCTATAAGAACGCCGTTCAGTTCAAATCCTATCCGATTGATCATATGTAATACACCATTGTTTATAATCTTTGCATGGTCCGGTTTCCGTCCGTCTGCCTTTACGAGTTTTCCACGTATACGCAAAAAGGATTTTGAGATGTTTGTGTATGCATCATGATTTTGAATCACTATACGGATTTCAGAGTTGGGGGCATAGGGTCCATTTAAGTATGGTTTGTAAATATGCAGTTCAGTTTTTGAAATAGAATCCTCAAATTGTGGTGCTTGCTCGACTTCAAGAACGGTGTTCTCCATGAGGATAAACTCTAAATCCAAGTTTTTTAAGGAATCTCACGTTAACAGATGTTAGCCGCTTGATGTCTCGTCGTCTACTGGATAAGGACACACCTGAACCGCTCCATTTATGCTTAGAAAAATATTTCACTCCCATTGTTTTTTCAAATGCAGTCTTAGAGTTATTTCTTCCTTTCTTAGGTTAACTAAGCGTCCTTCCTGATCGACTATTTGAATGTCGAGCTCCGATATCGATTGAACGGTAACTGGGACATAAATGAGCGTGGTAGGTCGTTCATTTATCTTATATCCCGGAGGTACTATGGGGGAAAATTCATGAATAGTATTGTTTAATTTACCATTCAAGTATGTGTGTCCCACAGCATTGCTTGTAATTCGTATAACATTCACGGGGAATATATTTACAGGATTTGTCGATTCATGCAGCTCACCTGCTTTGTATACTTGAGAAGAAAATCCAAGCATTTCACCTAATGTATTTTTTCCACTAAAATCCACATGTATATTGTTGCTGAACATTATGCACTGTAAGGTGTTGGGGTTGCCTCGTAATAGAAATGTTGAATCTGCAGGTAGGTTCTGTTTTATGTAAGCTTCCATGTCACTTATTTCATATGCACCTGTTGGTAATTTCATTTCATGATGTTCATTGTTTGCGATGTATCGAAAAACTTGATTATTTTCATCAATGTTCGGTATCGAGTTATATGTTGTCAGATCGATCAATGCCATTGTCCACTCTCCATCCAATTGCAAGGGAGGGAAGTAGTAGGTTCTCATAATCGAGCTCTTCCCAGTTAAAATTAATGTTATTGACATTTTGTCTAGTTTACACTGCGTCTCGCGTTGTGTGTGGTCTCTCTATAAACACTCTGTCGCATATGTGGCTTATGATAATCCCTGTACTATTGATGAGCTCAAGACATCCCGTGACAGAGACTATGAAAGTACTTTCTCCGAATGGTGTACCGGAATTAAACACTATCGCCATAATCCCGCTACATGCATGTGGAACCCACCTCACGACACGCCTTGCAGTAATCATTTGTGTTCCTTGTCGAGAGGTCGTTTATTACGAGAAAACAAATTCTCGGTGTCGACGCATCTAAGCAAGCAACTATGGGGATATAGATAATGGACTGTTCTACGAGATGCTCTACTCTATGGAATTTCGTAATCAATTTATTCATTCGGATGGGCAATATATTTTTAAATAGGATCGCCGCTTCCTGGGTCGACAGTCGAGCTGAAACTGTGTCGGTGTGAGGATCTGTGCCAAGCAAGATGTCTAACTTTCATTCAAGCAAGAAATACGTGAGTGTAAATCCTGGTCTAGGCAGTGTTGATTACAGCGAGTGGAGTCAAGACAATTTAAAACACATATCGGAAAGCTGTGACGGCATGTTTCACTCGAAACAAATACTCGACCCAGGACCTCAAGACATACCATTTGAATTAATTAACTGCTCGGGTTATGGACAATGTATTGTTAACATGCTTCGACACGATACAGTGCTGCCTGCCACGAGTGAAGACGTCTACGCACACGCATTCAACCAGACAGCTACCCAATCGGTTCAGGTTATCCCTGAATGCATTCAAATCAGCCCTGATTCGCCAACATCCATCATACCTGTAGCTGAGCCAATCACCGAGGCGACACCGAAGTCCACCAGACGACAGCGAAAGCCTGCTGCCTCTCGCAAGAGTCGAACCAGAGATCTCAGTCATTTAGGACCGGTGAGTCAAGATGTCGGAGTTCAAACAGAGTCTAGTGCTTCCATACAAGAACTGACGAGATGGCCCGGGTAGCAGTGCGCTCATTACTTCTAGAATTATTAAGCAAAGTATAATTGAATTTTTGTCACTTTGTGTATGTAAATGTTTCAGCTGAATACGTAAATATAATATTCTTTGTGTGTAAGGAAATGTTCAAGTTAGCATTCAAATCTTTTTTTTATCGTCACTTTAATACTCTTTGTATGTAAATGTTCAGGTTTGTATGCAAACATTATGTGTGATTTTCTTGTAATATTTCAGTTTTGCATAAAGTTTTAAAATAAATTGTTAAAAGCATAATGCATATTTTATTACCGAAACTGTTTGCAACTTAAGTAAAGAACGTGTAGGTTACTGTATTTTTTATTAATACTCTTTTCAATTATATAATTTTCTGGTTTAGTATAATTTAAAAAAAAATGTATTCAAATTATCCATCAGTCTCTGCGCCCGCACGTTCACGAAATGTATGTTGACTACAATAAAACTAATGTGTAACCTCTGATTTATTGTTATGATTTAAGTATTCCTCTGATATAAAATAAAAGCTAGCATTGAAACGTCCTGCCTTCCTGGGCCGACCAGCGGGTTGACGTGCGAGAGCCCGTGGATGAAGCTCTCTATTTTCAGAGAAAGGAATTTGTTTTTCCAGACAACTGTCGTCGCACCTAAGAGGTGTCTATATGCTGTCACAGACTTGGTTGACAGTTTCTGCAATCGTTGTAATGCATTACAACGATTGCAGAAAAATGTTTTCAGTAAGCTATAATAAAAAAAACATTAATTAAATTTTAATTCTGAAAAAAGTGAATGGTAGAAAATCTACTTTCTAAAACAAAAAACATATAGTTTAACTAGTTTTCCATGATCACCATATTATTAAATGATTTTACCAAATATAATCTACTCAACTTTCTTAAATTAATAATTTTCAGTTTATAACTGTCATCTAAAGCCGACACACAGAGTAGGCGATTCCGCGAGAATTCAGGTCATCGCCCGACGCAGATTTATATATATATACACCTGCCACAGAGGTCGGAAACCTCATTTGATCGCAGCCAGCCCTCGTCAGCCCTCGATACCTCCTCCGCAGAGAGACGTTCTTCTCCAGATAAGGTATGTGTTCTGTCAGTTCTGACTGACAACACGAGATGGAGTACATTCGTTTCGTTAAAACACGTTCGCGCACTGTGTTTACAGTTCTTATTTAACAATATGTCCACTATTTTAAATAAATAAACACGTTAAAACGGTCGAATTAAGCAATAACTAAATCCATGTATTTATATTACTTAAATTGTGTATTATCACGGAAAAATTACTAAACTCTATTTTTTTTGTTGCGATTATATTACTTTGAATATTATTCCTGTTTTCGCTTATTTATTAATGATTGAGAATCAACTTGTTTTCATAATTATTTTTACAACGGGATGCGTGTATTTAATATTTCTTTAATACATCTTTCATTCTGTTACTGAACGCTATGCGCGATTTATAAAAACAACAACCATTCAGAGCTCGTTCTTTGCTTGCAAACAGTTAAATAAATTTTGTCAAACTTTAAACAATATTAAGCGTGATATGAAGTTGATATACATTTGTTTTCAATACAGTATGTTCCATGTAAATAATAATTCTCTACATTCTCAGAATATACCGACATATAATTAATTTCTTGCACATTGTTTACATGTCTTAAACATTTTATATTTCTACATTATTTACAACTTGAAATACTTCACAAATAAATATTACAAGAAGTTTTCTCATGACATACAATTATTTCATATTTACACTTATTTTTTCAATACAAATTTTTACACATATTATGGAAAATAATAAGTGCTGATACAGCTGTTGGTTTCAGTATATTAGAGCAAGCATCTTTTATTTATTTTTCAGGTTCTAACTTGTTGAGCGTATCCTTCTTTATTTTTTTTAAATTCCTTTTATAATAATGTCTTCTCCATACTCTAATAAGCGTGCTAGATTTGAGGAAAGCGAGCCTTCGATGTCTGAGCTCGATGAATCATCTATTGATTCATTGATTTCATCTTCATCATCATTTGAGTCAGTGATTTTATCGTCGGCTGATGATTCATCCAACCTAGAGATCGAAGACACGCCACCTCCCTCTTTGCCTAGCCTGAAGCCCGTCGCTTTAGATTCCGCATTCCAGGGTCGACTTGTTGATTCCAGAATCGCGAATGATATTCCCCAGCCCGACCCCAACATTAATAGATTTCTCTCCAGGTGCAGGGAACCCTTTCTGGACGTAGTGGGTGGCGTTCTCCGCCCATTCAAAATTTATCTTACATTGGCCGCGGTATTTATTAAGGAGGATCCTGTGCAGGGGCCCATCAGTGAAAGCTTCCACTTCGCCTCCAAAAGTATCCCTGTTTTGTTAAGTGAGGACCTAGCAGAAATTTTCAGTTTCACATTAGTTTCTGTGCTTATGGAGCATGTAAGTGAGTTTGCTTTGCGCGGGTCTGGATGGATGTTGAGTCATGTAAAACATCTCGACATGCATGTCTCTGCATACCGACCATTCACGGTGGGGGCCGCGCATACAAAGTTGCCTGCATTTTTGTCTAACCGCAAAGCTTGTGTAAACATCGAGACTGACCGTGAGATGTGCTTTCTGTATGCCGTTATGGCAGGTGTGACGCCGGCGGCTGGGATGGTTACTCGTACTGGATCGTATCCTAATCCTCTCGAGGTTTTTGATACGACCGGTATGACGTTCCCCATGACACTGAATCAGGTTAAGATCTTTGAGAGTCTCAATAATATTTCCGTGAACATTTATTCTTGCGTGAGTGATCAGGGAACGATTATTGACGAGGATTTTAACAAACCCACTGATGCAAGTATCCAGCCGATTTGCATTACCTCTATGCGATGTGATCGCCATGTGAATATTTTGGCTATTCGTGCGTCTGGTGCTCCCGCTCATCTCCATTTCGTGACTATTAAGAATTTGTCCCGCTTGCTTTCTTCTCAACTCTCGCGTGATCAACATACAAAGTGGGTTTGCGACCGCTGTCTTCAGTATTTCCATACTGCGGACAAGTTGAACTCCCACACTGATTTGTGCAGCCAACACACGGCCGTTCGGTCAGTATTCCCGACTGAGGAGACCAAATGGCTCGAGTTCACAAATGTATCCAAGAAGGAACGTATGGGCTTTGTCGCTTATTGCGATACAGAGACCTACTTGAAACCGATGTCCACCTGTTTACCGGAGACCGATGCCTCCAGCACCACGACGGTGAACGAGCACGTGCCTTATGCATGTAGCATTTTATTAGTTTGTTCGTACGATGCTTCGCTTACCAGATATGCGCACTTTGAAGGGGAGAATTGTGTTGCCGACATGGTCTCTACCTTGATTGATATGACTAAGTGGGTGTGCGCGATTTATGCTAAGACCGTTCCCATGAAAGCCCAGACTCCTGCTGTTGCTGCGCGGTTGGCGAGTCAGACACATTGCCATATATGTAATAAGACACTAGGTGACAAGTCAGTGTTGGACCATGACCACCTGACCGGTGAGATTCGTGGCTATGCGCATTCTAAGTGTAATATTGCATTTAGACTGCAGAAGAACCAACTGGTGGCTATTTTCCACAATCTTCAGAATTATGATGCCCACTTTTTGATGAGACCATTAGTCTCACGTCATATTGCACAACCTGACGGTTCCTCCATTTTGGAGAACCCCGGGGAGGTCAGGGTTATAGGCACGTCTCTTGAAAGTTACAAGAGCATAACAAAGTACATACCGATTACCGGTAATGATGCGAGAGGAGGTACTCGAACAGTGCGTTTAAGATTCATTGACTCCCTTAACTTCCTAACTTCATCTCTGGATACTCTGGCAGGTAATCTCTCGCCTGCTCAGCTGAGCCTCACTCGTGTCCAGTTTCCAGAAGACGCACAGTTTGATCTAGCTCGTAGGAAAGGGGTGTTCCCATACGATTTCGTCACTAGTATGGCAGAACTGCAGACGACCTCACTACCCCCTAGGGAAGCATTTCATAATGCTCTTAGTGGGACTGACGTGAGTGACGGGGACTATGCTCACGCTAGATCTGCGTGGAATGTTTTCCGCTGTAAGACTTTGAACGATTACGCGTTGCAGTATTTGAAGGTGGATACGTGTTTGTTGGCTGACGTGTTCGAGAATTTCCGTTCAGTTTGTTGCCAGTCCTATGGCTTAGATCCGGCGCACTACATTACGGCCCCATCACTTGCGTGGGACGGTTTGTTGAGCAAGTCTGAGGTGTGTCTGGAATTAGTCACCGATCCAGATATCTATCTTTTCTTGGAGAATGCTGTTCGGGGTGGGATCACCAACGTTAGTCGGCGCTATGCGAAGGCTAACAATGTTTACATGAGCGATTATGACTCCAGCCTGCCATCTTCCTACATCTGTTATTTCGATGTAAATTCTCTCTATGGTCATACGATGCTTGGTAAGCTTCCGGTGGGCAACTTCCAGTGGGTGCAGGAACTCGAATATGCAAACTGGAACTTTAGCACCATGGACACCGATGGTGACTGCTCATGTTTTATAGAGGTGGATCTATCCTTTCCGCGTGAATGTCATGACCGGCTATCAGACCTGCCGCTTGCACCCGTGAATGGCGTACCGGTGAACGGCAATATGTCAAAGCTCTTATTGACACTTGAACCGCGAAAGAACTATGTTTTACATGCAAAAACACTGCAGCACTACCTTACGTACGGGGCCGTTCTTGACAATGTTCATCGTGTTTTGCGCTTTGAACAAAAATCCTGGATGGCGTCGTACGTACGGTATAATCTGAATTGCCGTGCTCAGGCAGCGAACCCCTTTGAGAAATCCTTCTATAAATTAATGAATAATTCCGTTTTTGGCAAATCTTTGCAGTCGCCGCGTAGGGAGCGTGACATACGTGTGGTTTCGCGGTACGATACCATATATGGTGCGGCAGAGTTGATAGGTCGTCCGTCATTTAAGGCAAGGCGGATCGTCGATGAGAATCTGGTCCTCATTGAGTTAGCCAAAGGTTCGGTAACCTTCAACAAACCCCTTTACACTGGTGTGGCCATCTTAGATTTATCCAAATTGCATCTCTATGATTTCCACTATAACTATATGCAGGTTAAGTTTCCCTTTCCATCTCTGCACCTGCTTTACTCAGATACCGATTCTCTTCTGTACCACATCGAGTGTCGCGATGTGTATTCTTCGATTCTCCCCGATTTGGCTTCTCGATTCGACACTTCGAATTATGCTCCAGATAATGCTCAAAGGTTTCCATCAGTCAACCACGGCATGACTGGTGTCATGAAGGATGAAGCCGCTGGACGCATCATTACTGAGTATGTTGGTCTTCGCCCCAAACTTTATGCATACAAGATGGACGATGGTGGTTTTACGCTTAAAGCCAAGGGTGTGAAGGCCAGTGTACTCAGCTCGCTACTTTTTGAGCAATATCTGGATTGCTTGCAAACAAATTCACGGGTTTGGGGGACTCAATATCATTTTCGTTCACGAAATCACATTGTTTGTACTGAACGCGTGACTAAGGTGGCGTTGTCATCAGGTGACGACAAGCGGAGCATTTCCGATGATGGAATTAGCACGCTTCCATGGGGACATTACCGTCTAGATCCCTGAACCTGAGTTCCCCACATAATAAGATATTCTAACTTTTTTTTTATTTTATAATTTTCCAGTTTTTTTTGTACTATCCTCATACCTTGGTACGCTCAATAAGCATTGCTGCTCCGAGTCGAGTTGTAGGACAACAACAGCGCTCCAAACTCCTCCTCCGCTCGGAGTGGCCAACTGGGTAGATGGCAACCAACTTCGATTCATTGCCTCCCCCTTCACCCATAAAACATTAAGAATGTTGGACAGAACTCATGCACTACTGTACTGCGCATGTGGAGATAAAACCATCGGTATGTTTAACATGTAGAGATTGCACTCATCTTATTTACACGGTTCAGATAGTGAATCTGATAGTTTTCTTTAAATGTTAGTCTGTTTAATAATTTAAAGTAAATTTCAGTCTATCCTGATTTTAAATGCTAATGTGGTTAAACTTTGTTGCATGTCATCTTTCCGTCAAGACCAGGTCAACTATAGTCTTCATTCTGTCTCTGACAATTCCATAATGAACATGGCTGCTTTTGAGGAAATGCGCGATTGCATTGAATATGCGCTTCATGCTTGCATCGGCATGAATATAGATGCGATAGTACACCATCTAGAGGTCTCCGCGATCAATTTGTTCGCTGCATTTCCAGAGGAATACGAGTTTCTAACATACCTTTACAACGGTATTATAGCATGCTTTGAAGCTGTAATGGAGGCTCAAGAGCAAGTGGAGCCAGATGATGGAGTGGACAGCGGCTTCGGAGAGAGTGACGGTGAAGCATAATGCTTGCGCCCTTGTTAAACATGGAAAATAGGCCTCTCGGGGAAACTCACCATGTATAAAAAAAAGGAGTTAACGCATCTAATGCTGTACCTCCTGAGACATAGTCTCTAAGGTGATGTGGAAAGCAGCATACCACTATAAATTCAAACACAAGTTTTTTTTTTCTCATTTGCGCCATTCGTTTTGTATTTTAATTGATGTTTCATTCAAACATTATTTTTTTTTTTCAGCTTACACTCCAGAGAATCTTCCGCCACGTCGAGATGAAGAGAATGAGACTACACATCATAGTTATAAATTCACTATCACTAAATAATAATAATGAGCTTACACTATTATTAAATGCATTACAGGAAAGCTAACACTAAAGTATGCCTATAAGAAAATATTTCTTATGCCTGCTTCTGATGCATATAAAGGAACACATATCATGATCATTCAATATGGTGCACTCTGTGCATGTAAGGGAACAATCTTTTCGGTGCACTCTGTGCATGTATTGGAACGAGTCCTTGGGTGTATCATGTGCTTCCAAGATGGTGGGGCTGTTGAATCCAAGATGGCAGAGAATTGTTTAAAGGTTGTAATATTTTTTAAATTTAAATATCGCGCCCTCTGGTAGCAACACTTGTTACTAAATATATCGATTAGCATTCGACCTATCGAATGGTGCTGCGCCCTGGCAGCTGAAATATGAAATAAAAGTAAATATATCGATTAGCATTCGACCTATCGAATGGTGCTGCGCCCTGGCAGCTGAAATATGAAATAAAAGTAAATATATCGATTAGCATTCGATCTATCGAATGGTGCTGTGCCCTGGCAGCTGAAATATGAAATAAAGATGGCGACGGTGGCACACTCTGGTAGCCAACTTGAGAATCAAGATGGCGGCACCTCTGGCAACTAATTTTTGAATTTGCCGCGCGATACTAGCGACATCTACCAGCCAACTTGAGAACCAAGATGGCGGCGCCTCTGCCAACTAATTTTTGAATTTGGCGCCATCTGGTAGTCTGCACTGGAATTAAAGATGGCGGCTGTATAATAATTTTTAATTTCAAATGTGGCACCTTAGGTATGCATTAAGGAAGGCAAAAACACCCTCCCCCCATTTATTATAAACTTGCCGTCAGTACATAGCATATATAGATTATTTATTCCACCATATTCCAATTGGTCTCGTGGTCTAGTGGTCAAGGCGTCCGCCTCGTAACCACGACATCCTGGACATTTTCACGTCCCATGGATCGAATCCCAGCCTCGGCACTGAAAATATTTTAGTTAAAATAAAATAATACCTGCTCCTACCTGGTGGCGACCAACAGAACTATATGACGTCACACAAGATGGCGGCCTCCAGCAGCCGAAACAAGATGGCGACCAGGAAAAATCAAGATGGCGGCCTCCAGCAGACGAAACAAGATGGCGGCCAGAAGAAATCAAGATGGCGGCCTCCAGCAGACGACACAGAATCATGACGTCACGATTCGAAGTTGGTGGAAATTTCTAGAAATACAAAATGGCGGATTTGCGAATTTGCGATTTGCGGATCTGCGGATTTGCGAATTTGCGGATTTGCGGATTTGCGGATTAGCGGATTAGCGGATTTGCGGATTTGCGGATTTGCGGATCTCCGGATTAGCCACTGGATTAGCGGATTAGCCACTGGATTAGCGCATAAAAAACTGGATTTGCACATAAAAAACCATAAAAAATGGGATAATCCCCGGATTACCCCGCTCCCCCCTCGCCTATGTTCCAGAGTCGGCACGCTCTCCCTACTGTCGGACCATTGCATTAACTTGGTGTCTCTTTTCGGTATTTTTTTCTTGTGCATGGACTCTGTACTCGTTAAGTCCTCTTCTTCTCGATCTGGTTCATACTTTCTCTTCTTTACAGTTGACATTTCATCTTCAACTTCTGTCTTCACATTGATGGCTGGTTCTTCCTTATTTTTAAGTTAGTCGAGGCAACTAGTGATCGGTTTAAATATATCATTTTTCATCTCACATGCAAGTATAGTTCGTCTAGCAAGTAGATATTTTTCACGAACAGACTCTATAGCTCGATAAAGGTCAATGGCCAGGTGCGACATTTTACTGGCTGAAAACATATTGCAAGACCTCAGACTGTATGCATTGAACATTGACCTTGACCTTGACATTGAACTTTGACCTTGACCTTGAAATTTGACCTTGACCTTGAAATTTGACTTTGACCTTGACCACCATCCTGGGTCCGACATAGTATGTTCAGTACATGCTACCAGGAGCTACCACCTGCTAGAGGACATTGCCACCATCTTGTTTTCGTCTGCTGGAGGACACCATCTTGTGTGTGTACTCGTCTTATACATTACCACCATGCTAGTTTTATTATAACACGCTAAAGTGCAGTAATAATTTATTATTACTGAGGTGTCCGCCATTTTTAAATTTGGGCACCTTCTTGCAATCGTGTAATTATTTATCTAGAAATGCGGGAAATATTCCAGAATTCACCAGAAAAATTTACAATCAATTTACAAATTGATTCGACCAGTTCCTGTCCTTGGTTCTATACTTGAACAGTGACAAGTGTAACTAAATATTAAATAAATTTTATATTTTGGATTCCATTACCTTTCGCAGAGTTTATTAATCATCAACTCTACAAAAACAACTCAAGACAATATAGGTACCTGACCAATGAATTAAATATGTTATCGATAAGCCTAACATGAAATTCTAGTTTTTGATACTTAGAATAACCTTTAAAATGTTCATGTACAAAGCCATCCATACATATACACCAAGCGTCTTCGGATTGCAGACCGGGTCATGAACAACGTCAGGCATATCGACCATGACTACGCATCGTTCACGCAGGTAAAGAATTTAATGAAAACGAAGCAGGTTTGAAAGGAAATACCACAAAACTAAAACCTCATTTAACGAAAAGGAGGTGCATTCTCTCATTCATTCAACTCGGTAGGTAGCGATCGTCAATGATAATTTAGGATATAATGTCTCCAACAGTTAATGAATCCAACAGTTTTTAGTTCCAAAAGTCATTGGCTCCAATAATCATTGGTTCGATCAGTCATTGACTTCAACAGTCTTTTGACTCCAAAATTCATTGGCTCTAACAGTCATTGGCTCCAAATGCCCTTTGCTTCAACAGCTCCAATGATATTTGGCTAGAATGCTACGAGTCTAAGAGGCTATGAGGTTACAAGGCTATGAGTCTACAAGGATCTAACAGGTTACAAGTTATACATGGATGCGAGACTGCATGGCTAAAAGGCTGCGTGGCTACGAAACTACATGGCTATGAAGCTACATGAGTAGTGTGTAGTAGTATGTCTGGCGCCTGGCGTCTGGCAGTGGTGCTTGGTGCCGAGCCACATCTCTGATTGTGACGTCACGGCGGCCACCTTGGATGACCGTGACCGTGACTTTTGACCATGACCATGACCTTGACCTTTGACCATGACCATGACCTTTGACCATGACCTTGACCTTTGACCTTGACCTTTGAGTTTGATCTTGACCTCGGTGGCCATATTGTATCCGCCAGCTGGATATGTCATATTGGATCCGCCTTCTTTAAATCGAACGCCCCACTCGTTATGATGAAATTTTCGTCTCTCTCGCCATATTGATTTTTTTCTGTTCCGCTGGAGGCTGCCATCTTAGATACCGACAACTTTGTTTCTGTTGTTTGTTCCTAGATAGCGCCAGCATCGCTCTTGATTTTTTTCTGTTCTGCTGGAGGCCACCATCTTGGATACCGTCGACATTGTTTCTATTGTTTGTTCCTAGAGAGCGCCAGCGTCGCTCTGTCACATCGCATAAGGTCGATGTTCCATTACCTACCATAGCTATTATGGTCCTTATCTACATATTAAATTTAATTTTTTTATGCAAAATACATTGGAAGCGCTGTTATTCGAACCATCGCAGCTCTGATCTCTAGGTTGGAAAGCATACGCATTTAACCGCACGGCCATCGAGACATTTACCAGACTGAGAATTAAATAAGGTATATATAAAAATAACATGCAAGTAGGAGGAGCATAAGGATACTATGACCAATGTAAACATTGAAATGTAAACACCGGCCCCAGTACCCCTATGGGCGCCGCCATCTTGTTTCATGGGCGCCGCCATTGTTGTTGACATTGGCTACCAGGGCGCGCCACCGTCGCCGCCACTGGGCGCCGCCATTGTTGTTGATATTGGTTACCAGGGCGCGCCGGTAGGCCGCCATCTTAGTTCAGCCTTTAGTTACCGGAGCGCGCCACCGTCGCTCCGAATGTGGGAATTGTATACAAAAAAACCTGGGCACTGGGTGGATTCGATCCCGGGGACGCACCAACGTCGTGGTTACGAGGCGTGCGCCTTGACCAATAGACCACGGGACCTGATGAAGTATGGGGAATAAAATAACGAACATATGCTTTAAAGAAGCTATGCCTAAAAGAAGCTATGTCTTTAAAACCCCCACCCCACAACCGCCATTATGCCTAACCGCCATATCTTTAAAAAAGTATGCCTATAGACCCCACCACTCCACAATCGCCGCCATGTTTAAATTTCGAAAAAGAAATAATAGCTATGCCTAAATTAGAAAATAAATTAAATAATAGCTATGCCTATAGACCCCCACCACTCCACAACCGCCACCATATTTAAATTTCGAAAAAAAAAATATGTCTATAAACCCCCACCCCAAGTATGCCAACCGCAATTATGCTTAACCAATATGTCTTTAACAAATACATGCTTAAAGGCCCCGCCATATTAGCTATGACTAAACCCCTCCACTACAAGTATGCTCAATCGCCATATTTAAATTACGAAAAGAAATAAAATAACGCTATATTTAAATTAAAAAAAATATGCTATAATTAAATTTCCAACCGCCATGTTTCAGTATGCTTAAAAGCCCCACCCGCCATATTAGCTACGACTAAAGAAACATAACCTCAAAATCCCGCGCAGAGAGAGCGCGATGTTGCCCGCTGGAGCGTCACTCGTAAACTGCGCAATTATAATACCCACATCATATTATAAGCATAATAATGTCTTTAAAAAAATGCTTTAAGTAATAAGCATAGTAATGTGTTAAGCATTTTTAAAAATCATAATATTAAGCAAAGTTAAGTTATTATAATAATAATATTAAGCATATTTAAAATTCATAATATTGTGTAATCATATTTAAAATAAATAAATAAAATTAAGAATATTTTTACAAACATCGTGTAGTAACTGGCTCTCGGCCAATGTGTTCAAACGCCGTGCTGGAAGCCCCGCTCGTGCGCCGGCGACCAGGAATGTGTTTACCTGCTGTGTGACAGTGAAAGTGTTTTCCACAGAGGAGCAAGGTCAGGCCATCGCTGCGTACAGGAAAGGAGCAAGCACAAGGAATATACAGAGGTGGAAATAAAATCCCCACGTCATATTATAAGCATAATATAGGCGCCATGTTGTATGCTTAAAACCCCCGCCATACCTATGCCGCCATGATGTAAGCTTAAAACACACACACACACCCAAGTATGCCTAAAAGAAACCCCCGCCATAAGAGCTATGCCTAAACCGCCAAAATTAAATTTCCAATAGTCATATTTAAATTTGGAAAATAACCCGCCATGTTTAAATATCGAAAAGCAAATACCACAATCCCACCAAACAGCGTATGTTTAAAACAAACACCACCATAATAGCTATGACGAAATACCTGAGAGAAACATAACCCCAAAAAAGCGCCATACTAGCTATGTCTACCCCACCCCCACCACCAGTATGCTTAAAACAAACACCACCATAATAGCTATGACTAAATACCTGGGAGCAACATAACCTCAAAAAAGACACCATAACAGCTATGTCTACCACACCCCCACCACCAGTATGCTTAAAACAAACACCACCATAATAGCTATGACTAAATACCTGGGAGCAACATAACCTCAAAAAAGACACCATAACAGCTATGTCTACCACACCCCCACCACCAGTATGCTTAAAACAAACACCACCATACCAGCTATGACTAAAGAAACATAACCTCAAAAATCCCGCGCAGAGAGAGCAAGAAGTTGTCCGCTGGAGCGTCACTCATAAACTGCGCAATTATAACCCCACACACAATAGTATAAGCATAATAATGTCTTTAAAAAAAATGCTTTAAGTAATAAGCATAATTAAATTATATAATATTAGGATAGCATAGTTAGGACCCCTACAGTTAACACGTAGCGTTAAGTAATTAGCTGCGGTACGATTGACATAAGTTACCGAGGTAATAAAAAAAAATAGCAAATAAGCATACATAAAATAAAAACCACCGGAACGCACCCCACCCACCCCGGCGATATGTAACAAATAAAAACGCAGACGAAAAGATATACTAAAAAATAGTAACACCTATGTACGCCGTGTAGACAACCGACAGCATTTAACGATAAGTAAACTTATAAAATATATTACAAACCGGGAGCGGCCCGCTCACGAATATGTTTTAGTGTTATAAGCATAGGTAAAACGTAAAAGTATGTAAAGAAAGTTAAGTATTAAGCATAGTTACTATTATTGTACGTCAAGTAAAAAATAAATATTATACAAGCAATGTGTAGTAATCGGCTCTCGGCCAATGTGTTAAGCATTAAAAACGCCGTGCTGAGAGCCCCGCTCGTGCGACCAGGAATGTATTAAGGGACCCCTGCAGTTAACACGTAGCGTTCAGTAATTAAAAAATAAAATGTAGCTGCGGCAATATCGTCAGAAACAAATGACGTATGTAACCGAGGTAATAAAAAAATAAACTATAGGTGCCACCACCACTCCTAGTATGCTTAAAACACCCACCCCCCAAGTATGCCTAAAAGAAACCCCAACCATACTAGCAATGCCTAAACCATTTGCAGCCATGCTTAAAAAACCCCGCCATACTGGCTAAGACTAAATGGAGTGCCACATATACACACCGCCATCTTTAATGTCACAGAGGAGAGCGAGAAACGTAACGTAAAAAACGCTTGAAGTAATAAGCATATTTAAATTTTATAATATTTTTACAGGCCAATGTGTTAAGCATTATAAACGCCGTGCTGGAAGCGTGCGCCGGCGACCAGGAATGTATTAAGAAACCCCTGCAGTTAACACGAAGCGTTAAGTAATTAAAAATAAAATGTAGCTGCGGCACGATCGATAAAAACAAACTACGTATGTCACCGAGGTAATAAAAAAAATAGCAAATAAGCATACATAAAATAAAAACGCACCGGAACGCATCCCGCCCACCCCGGCGACTTGTAACAAATAAATATAAATAAACGTTGAACAAACGACCGTGTAGCCTGTTCGCGCACCGCAAATAAGCATACATAAAGGAAAAACTCACCGGAATGCACCCACTCCAACACGGCGACGTGTAATTAAAAATAAAAACGCAGACGAAAAGATATATTAAAAATAGTAACACCTATATACGCCGTGTGGACAGCAACCCGCACAACCGTCAGCATTTAACGATAAGTAAATTTATAAAATATATTACAAAGCGAGAGCGCACGTCTGTACTCCGTAGACGCACTCGGAAAACTGTTTTCAAATTCCCGGTGCGACGAAAAGAAAGTTTTGTTTGTCGACCCTGGCCCGCCGCGTGCTATAGTAGCTTGCAGGAGAGCCTAAGCGTGGAACACAATAAAAAAACGTACAGCCCAGTAATACATGAAACTGCCGAATGCATGTGACAAAAAAAATTACCATAAATAACAAAAAAAAAACATTTAAAACATAACAAAAACAATCAAAATACACTCACAAACGCAATACAGCGCAATGCAGTGAAAACTCCCATGAAATAATAAAATCGCTTATTGAGACAGCATGATGCAAAGAGTAAAAATCCCTATACGTAAAATAAAACAAACGCGAAAACAAAGATATGACGTAATAAAATAAACAATCGACAGCAAGAAAGGTTATAAAAATACTAATTCAGTTACACATTGATGAAAAAAATAAGGACGGACCCCCCAAATACCACACATAAGTAAATCACAATAAACCAAAACCAGTCTTTAAAAAATCTATCTACGAGAACATTATTATAAAACTACCACACTCTCCAACACACCAAATGACACGGCCCGATAAATGACAACACAAATAAATATCAATAACCATAAATACCTACATAATCAAAATATGTTATTAAGCAACCGAAAATACACCACAGCCCACATAAGGCCTCGCGAACGAACGGCACAACACCAGAGACAAAACATGCTATTCCCATTTGTTAAAAAGACGCACATACGAGTCTTTAGTGCTAGCCCAGCTAGTATACATTCAGTAATAAATAAAATTCGTTATAGCATTTGTGTAGGCAATAAATAGGAAGTACAAAGCGATATAGCCACAAGACGTTATTAAATATAGTAATAAAGTGTATGTATAGCCAGTAAATAATATATACGTAAGTAAAACGTGTTAAACCCTAAACCAAATACCTGCAGGTTTAAGCTCTTATGGTCATACTTTGTAGGAATATAAACATAAGTCGTTTGAACGGTCTGCGTAATACAAACGCTTATCATCAGCTCTGAGTAATTTACCATTCATAGAAGTAAACACAGCATGTTATTCTAATAAACTATGTATCATTGCAAGTATAAAGACCCCAATATACCGCTAACTAAATTGAAATAGTCATACCATCATTATTAAATAATCATACAAAAAAAATATTAACTGCTATCCATCCGTCCCTTTCGCTCATGACATAGTGTGTGGTGTTCTAAATAAGGAGTGAAAGAATATTAGATGAGTCATGTTGTAAATGCTTATAAGATTATTGTTCACTTACCATCAAGGCTAGATAAAACACAATCTCTATATAGTGGTAGAGGAATAAACAGAGACCAACTATAGTCCTCATACTAGTAAATAATAATAATTAAGGATATACCGGGGTACATATAAGAACCTATATAACTACACCCAATAAGCATAGGAAGCTCTGACGTTAATAACAAACCGTAAAAGAAAAGGTTACTGGTTCAGGTAAGAATATATATTCTACTACAATGCATTCCATTAAGCATAAGAAGCACTATAATCACATACCAACGAAACCTGAATAGAACACACCAGTAATGTTTGTGAAATAGCACACTAGGATAACATATTAATAACCACTTAGCCAAAATCGTTTACAGACATAGCAAACACCGCTTCGACGATGGTCAGTCGCCTCGGCGGACCACTAGTAACTTTCACTTGCCGGAGGGCAGACGGAAATAAGTATTGTTTAATACAAACACGCAGCGTCCTCCGAACACAAACCTCCAGCAGGATAAAATAATATATTAAAATATGTTTTGCCTTGCAAACGATTAATTACGCCACCCATGCCTTTAAAACAAAGATCGTGAACGACGAGGCCCGACAACAACTTTATAGTGACAAGGAGTAAAGAAGGAAATAATAATTACATGGGGTGTACGAACACTCATTTGCCCACCAACTATGTACTACCTACGAGTGCTAATCCATTTATTGCCAGACATAAAATAACCATTTTTATCTATAGAAAACACCTTTACATTAAAATAAATAAGTATTGAAGTAACTGAAGCGTGTACACAAACAAAACTGTATACCCCAACATATATAATTCGTTAATAATAACATAATATAGTTATCAGAAATAACAAGACAACTCGAAAAAAACCAAACAACGCCTACAGGCATATTGCAACCTACATCGAAACAACCACTAGATGCCCAATCCAAGACTCAAACCCAGACACCTCATAAACCCACAGAGATGGCCAGGAGAAATTACATTCCATATACTACAGATGCTGTACTAAAAAAGACACATGTATGCCAATGAGAACAGGTGTAACCGCCATAACTGAAAGTACTATATAAAAGAAACAATACATTAATACCACAGCCTCAAAAAAACACAAAACAGGAGAATGAACTAAAAGAGCAATTTCAAAAGCCTAAACTAAACAGAAAATTAGGTAAACAATGACGTATACACATGAGAGTACAATTAAGTAGAAATATATATTAAAAATATTACATTACCTAGCGTAAGAAAAACGCATTCAGAAAGACCAGACATCAATTCCCCTCGCAAAATGTTCAATGGTACCCATAATAACATACATGTGAAATAGAAAGAGTTAAACACCAACTTTAAAGAGACAACCACTCGTTAAAGACGTGTAAAAGTTAAAGGACTAAGCTAAATGAAGCCACATATACGTTTGCAACAAAAAACGTTTCCTATACTAAATGTCACATCCCAAATAAATTAAATTCATTATGTAAAAGAAAAAGGTTTTTTGTTCACCTAAACGAAATCCAAGTTAGCAAACCCATATGGAAGAGAGTTACCGCATTATAATTAAGTATATTGAAAGGAATTGCGAACTCTTGTTCGCACAAATCATTTAAATTATGTTCGCACACAAGTCGAGAAAAAATGGATTAGTGTAAGAAATTTGATGTTTGCTCAAGTGCTATGTAGTGACAAGAAACGATAAATACGGAATTATGTATATTTAGATACCAACCATACAAGTATAACAATTTAAATACGAAACATATAAAAAATCCTCGGGTAAGTCGTATATCTAGAACCATACTGTCACCAATAGTTGCCTGTACACATAATGAAGTAATAATAAAACATCCAGTGGTTACAAACAGAAATATTACAAAAATATGCACTTAACAATGACTTAGGTTATCCAGAAGCATATAGTAATAAATATACAAATAAAAAGCAAACAAAATTACAAATAATATGGAATCACCTCAAAAAAAGTAAACAAAGTTCAGACATTACAAACACAGAAAGCTGAAAAAACGCAAATAGATCAGTAAGAAGAAGTTTCAAAGACCAATTCCCTCGCGGATAAAGGATGATAATCATTACAGTAGCACACATTGTCCCACATATGTATCGAAACACAAGGTTAGATCGTAACACACACACACACACACACACGACTTCCAGAATGTTTCCACCATCATGTTTGGAACCTTTATACTTATTTTTAATCTAAAATTACATTGATTAACAACGAGAACTGTAATATATAAACAACAGCACCGATAGTAGCTAAACACAACACACTTAATAGAATATTCTCCATCACTTTCACAAACCCATCCGTGAAATAAAAAATGAAGCAGCCAAGAAAAAAGTATCGATATAAAGACCTTAAACTCTGCCGTCCACCGCAACCCAGCATGAGTTGCCAGACGTGACCTTCACAGACAAAAGAGGTTGCCAGTGCGCAACCAATATGTAATTATTGTAAAAGTCTCAAATAAAAAAAATCAAACATGGACGTTCATACAGGCTAGCTTTTTCATAGTTTAAGGGAAAACAGGCCGGAACACAACTTGGTAACATAATATTAGCTATTCCTAAACCTTAAATACACACAATGTAAGAAATCGCACTAGCCAACTTAACACTCATATCCCACAAAATATAAGTTCACCGAGATACAATGACAAACGAATATATAGATGAATGATAGATAAGTACTATACAAGACACAAAAATTCAAAACATATTTATCAAAGTACACATTCAATACTAACCCCAATAAAGCAGAAAACTCTATTACACCCCAAGCATTGTATATGAAAGTAAGCACATATCACAATTGAACTAGAAAAAAATAAACATAAAAAAAAAAGCTAGCGAACACAGACAAATATTCATCATAACACCATTGGGTGGAAAGAAGATAGTACCATCAATTTCAGCTCTACAGCCACATGCATTAAGAAATACATATACTTTTATTAACCACACATGAATATTTTAGTGTATAATCGTTGTGTAGCAAAATTAGGAGGATAAAATTACAATGTATTTAAAAAATAAATCTAATTACAACTATTAAAAAGTATGTGCGCTAACTCACAAGTGTAAAACCATTAATGAAAACATACAAAACCTCTCTCTCTCTCTCACTCTCTCTCTCTTTGTCTCTCTTATTCGCTCTATATACTGGTTGCGAAATTCCACGATTGATACAATTAACTTAGAGATAACCCCCACACCGATGCATTGTAACGTCAACTACATTCCATTTTTGAGAGGGAAACGAGAGCAACTCGAGAACACTCGCAGACTCACAGCAACGTCCGCCACATTTACACACAGAACTAACCACTCGTACCCACCGGATGGGATACGAACCCCGAGCAAAAGGCAAATACCTCCGCTTAAACACAATAACAAGTGATCTAAATATAGAACGATAGTGCTAACGCGAGCAAACACATTGGTTAAAAACTTTTTAGAGTAATGGAAGCAATACGCTCGTCAATTCTGTGTGTCATCTCTGGAAAATCATTACGTAGCGGCCGCAAATTTTTTTTAAGCATATTGTTATGAATTAATTTTTTTAATAATTAATTTATGTTAATTTGTATATTTATGTTTATTTGTTGAAAATTATCAAAAACTAATGGTTAAAAGCAGTCATTTTATAATAAAAAAATGAATATATTTTAAAATTAGTATTATTAAACTATTTTTTTTAATTAATTGAAACATATATGTTAATTTGTTAAAGGAAATAAATTTATTTTAAGAATTTATTATTACAACATTTTAATTAATTTAAATCTATGTTGATTTGTTGATTAATTTTCAAAAAAAACTTATGGTTATACGTGGATTCATATTATAGTAAAAAAATAATATATTTATTTAACTTTATTTCACTACCATCGACCGACAAATATTAGGTTTTTTTGTTTTCATCATTATCTTTGATTTTTTTTTCCTTTAGGGTTCTTTATAAAAGATGTTGTAAAAATTGCCGCCGCTACGTAATGATTTTCCAGAGATGACACACAGAATTGACGAGCGTATTGCTTCCATTACTCTAAAAAGTTTTTAACCAATGTGTTTGCTCGCGTTAGCACTATCGTTCTATATTTAGATCACTTGTTATTGTGTTTAAGCGGAGGTATTTGCCTTTTGCTCGGGGTTCGTATCCCATCCGGTGGGTACGAGTGGTTAGTTCTGTGTGTAAATGTGGCGGACGTTGCTGTGAGTCTGCGAGTGTTCTCGAGTTGCTCTCGTTTCCCTCTCAAAAATGGAATGTAGTTGACGTTACAATGCATCGGTGTGGGGGTTATCTCTAAGTTAATTGTATCAATCGTGGAATTTCGCAACCAGTATATAGAGCGAATAAGAGAGACAAAGAGAGAGAGAGTGAGAGAGAGAGAGAGGTTTTGTATGTTTTCATTAATGGTTTTACACTTGTGAGTTAGCGCACATACTTTTTAATAGTTGTAATTAGATTTATTTTTTAAATACATTGTAATTTTATCCTCCTAATTTTGCTACACAACGATTATACACTAAAATATTCATGTGTGGTTAGTAAAAGTATATGTATTTCTTAATGCATGTGGCTGTAGAGCTGAAATTGATGGTACTATCTTCTTTCCACCCAATGGTGTTATGATGAATATTTGTCTGTGTTCGCTAGCTTTTTTTTTATGTTTATTTTTTTCTAGTTCAATTGTGATATGTGCTTACTTTCATATACAATGCTTGGGGTGTAATAGAGTTTTCTGCTTTATTGGGGTTAGTATTGAATGTGTACTTTGATAAATATGTTTTGAATTTTTGTGTCTTGTATAGTACTTATCTATCATTCATCTATATATTCGTTTGTCATTGTATCTCGGTGAACTTATATTTTGTGGGATATGAGTGTTAAGTTGGCTAGTGCGATTTCTTACATTGTGTGTATTTAAGGTTTAGGAATAGCTAATATTATGTTACCAAGTTGTGTTCCGGCCTGTTTTCCCTTAAACTATGAAAAAGCTAGCCTGTATGAACGTCCATGTTTGATTTTTTTTATTTGAGACTTTTACAATAATTACATATTGGTTGCGCACTGGCAACCTCTTTTGTCTGTGAAGGTCACGTCTGGCAACTCATGCTGGGTTGCGGTGGACGGCAGAGTTTAAGGTCTTTATATCGATACTTTTTTCTTGGCTGCTTCATTTTTTATTTCACGGATGGGTTTGTGAAAGTGATGGAGAATATTCTATTAAGTGTGTTGTGTTTAGCTACTATCGGTGCTGTTGTTTATATATTACAGTTCTCGTTGTTAATCAATGTAATTTTAGATTAAAAATAAGTATAAAGGTTCCAAACATGATGGTGGAAACATTCTGGAAGTCGTGTGTGTGTGTGTGTGTGTGTTACGATCTAACCTTGTGTTTCGATACATATGTGGGACAATGTGTGCTACTGTAATGATTATCATCCTTTATCCGCGAGGGAATTGGTCTTTGAAACTTCTTCTTACTGATCTATTTGCGTTTTTTCAGCTTTCTGTGTTTGTAATGTCTGAACTTTGTTTACTTTTTTTGAGGTGATTCCATATTATTTGTAATTTTGTTTGCTTTTTATTTGTATATTTATTACTATATGCTTCTGGATAACCTAAGTCATTGTTAAGTGCATATTTTTGTAATATTTCTGTTTGTAACCACTGGATGTTTTATTATTACTTCATTATGTGTACAGGCAACTATTGGTGACAGTATGGTTCTAGATATACGACTTACCCGAGGATTTTTTATATGTTTCGTATTTAAATTGTTATACTTGTATGGTTGGTATCTAAATATACATAATTCCGTATTTATCGTTTCTTGTCACTACATAGCACTTGAGCAAACATCAAATTTCTTACACTAATCCATTTTTTCTCGACTTGTGTGCGAACATAATTTAAATGATTTGTGCGAACAAGAGTTCGCAATTCCTTTCAATATACTTAATTATAATGCGGTAACTCTCTTCCATATGGGTTTGCTAACTTGGATTTCGTTTAGGTGAACAAAAAACCTTTTTCTTTTACATAATGAATTTAATTTATTTGGGATGTGACATTTAGTATAGGAAACGTTTTTTGTTGCAAACGTATATGTGGCTTCATTTAGCTTAGTCCTTTAACTTTTACACGTCTTTAACGAGTGGTTGTCTCTTTAAAGTTGGTGTTTAACTCTTTCTATTTCACATGTATGTTATTATGGGTACCATTGAACATTTTGCGAGGGGAATTGATGTCTGGTCTTTCTGAATGCGTTTTTCTTACGCTAGGTAATGTAATATTTTTAATATATATTTCTACTTAATTGTACTCTCATGTGTATACGTCATTGTTTACCTAATTTTCTGTTTAGTTTAGGCTTTTGAAATTGCTCTTTTAGTTCATTCTCCTGTTTTGTGTTTTTTTGAGGCTGTGGTATTAATGTATTGTTTCTTTTATATAGTACTTTCAGTTATGGCAGTTACACCTGTACTCATTGGCATACATGTGTCTTTTTTAGTACAGCATCTGTAGTATATGGAATGTAATTTCTCCTGGCCATCTCTGTGGGTTTATGAGGTGTCTGGGTTTGAGTCTTGGATTGGGCATCTAGTGGTTGTTTCGATGTAGGTTGCAATATGCCTGTAGGCGTTGTTTGGTTTTTTTCGAGTTGTCTTGTTATTTCTGATAACTATATTATGTTATTATTAACGAATTATATATGTTGGGGTATACAGTTTTGTTTGTGTACACGCTTCAGTTACTTCAATACTTATTTATTTTAATGTAAAGGTGTTTTCTATAGATAAAAATGGTTATTTTATGTCTGGCAATAAATGGATTAGCACTCGTAGGTAGTACATAGTTGGTGGGCAAATGAGTGTTCGTACACCCCATGTAATTATTATTTCCTTCTTTACTCCTTGTCACTATAAAGTTGTTGTCGGGCCTCGTCGTTCACGATCTTTGTTTTAAAGGCATGGGTGGCGTAATTAATCGTTTGCAAGGCAAAACATATTTTAATATATTATTTTATCCTGCTGGAGGTTTGTGTTCGGAGGACGCTGCGTGTTTGTATTAAACAATACTTATTTCCGTCTGCCCTCCGGCAAGTGAAAGTTACTAGTGGTCCGCCGAGGCGACTGACCATCGTCGAAGCGGTGTTTGCTATGTCTGTAAACGATTTTGGCTAAGTGGTTATTAATATGTTATCCTAGTGTGCTATTTCACAAACATTACTGGTGTGTTCTATTCAGGTTTCGTTGGTATGTGATTATAGTGCTTCTTATGCTTAATGGAATGCATTGTAGTAGAATATATATTCTTACCTGAACCAGTAACCTTTTATTTTACGGTTTGTTATTAACGTCAGAGCTTCCTATGCTTATTGGGTGTAGTTATATAGGTTCTTATATGTACCCCGGTATATCCTTAATTATTATTATTTACTAGTATGAGGACTATAGTTGGTCTCTGTTTATTCCTCTACCACTATATAGAGATTGTGTTTTATCTAGCCTTGATGGTAAGTGAACAATAATCTTATAAGCATTTACAACATGACTCATCTAATATTCTTTCACTCCTTATTTAGAACACCACACACTATGTCATGAGCGAAAGGGACGGATGGATAGCAGTTAATATTTTTTTTGTATGATTATTTAATAATGATGGTATGACTATTTCAATTTAGTTAGCGGTATATTGGGGTCTTTATACTTGCAATGATACATAGTTTATTAGAATAACATGCTGTGTTTACTTCTATGAATGGTAAATTACTCAGAGCTGATGATAAGCGTTTGTATTACGCAGACCGTTCAAACGACTTATGTTTATATTCCTACAAAGTATGACCATAAGAGCTTAAACCTGCAGGTATTTGGTTTAGGGTTTAACACGTTTTACTTACGTATATATTATTTACTGGCTATACATACACTTTATTACTATATTTAATAACGTCTTGTGGCTATATCGCTTTGTACTTCCTATTTATTGCCTACACAAATGCTATAACGAATTTTATTTATTACTGAATGTATACTAGCTGGGCTAGCACTAAAGACTCGTATGTGCGTCTTTTTAACAAATGGGAATAGCATGTTTTGTCTCTGGTGTTGTGCCGTTCGTTCGCGAGGCCTTATGTGGGCTGTGGTGTATTTTCGGTTGCTTAATAACATATTTTGATTATGTAGGTATTTATGGTTATTGATATTTATTTGTGTTGTCATTTATCGGGCCGTGTCATTTGGTGTGTTGGAGAGTGTGGTAGTTTTATAATAATGTTCTCGTAGATAGATTTTTTAAAGACTGGTTTTGGTTTATTGTGATTTACTTATGTGTGGTATTTGGGGGGTCCGTCCTTATTTTTTTCATCAATGTGTAACTGAATTAGTATTTTTATAACCTTTCTTGCTGTCGATTGTTTATTTTATTACGTCATATCTTTGTTTTCGCGTTTGTTTTATTTTACGTATAGGGATTTTTACTCTTTGCATCATGCTGTCTCAATAAGCGATTTTATTATTTCATGGGAGTTTTCACTGCATTGCGCTGTATTGCGTTTGTGAGTGTATTTTGATTGTTTTTGTTATGTTTTAAATGTTTTTTTTTTGTTATTTATGGTAATTTTTTTTGTCACATGCATTCGGCGGTTTCATGTATTACTGGGCTGTACGTTTTTTTATTGTGTTCCACGCTTAGGCTCTCCTGCAAGCTACTATAGCACGCGGCGGGCCAGGGTCGACAAACAAAACTTTCTTTTCGTCGCACCGGGAATTTGAAAACAGTTTTCCGAGTGCGTCTACGGAGTACAGACGTGCGCTCTCGCTTTGTAATATATTTTATAAATTTACTTATCGTTAAATGCTGACGGTTGTGCGGGTTGCTGTCCACACGGCGTATATAGGTGTTACTATTTTTAATATATCTTTTCGTCTGCGTTTTTATTTTTAATTACACGTCGCCGTGTTGGAGTGGGTGCATTCCGGTGAGTTTTTCCTTTATGTATGCTTATTTGCGGTGCGCGAACAGGCTACACGGTCGTTTGTTCAACGTTTATTTATATTTATTTGTTACAAGTCGCCGGGGTGGGCGGGATGCGTTCCGGTGCGTTTTTATTTTATGTATGCTTATTTGCTATTTTTTTTATTACCTCGGTGACATACGTAGTTTGTTTTTATCGATCGTGCCGCAGCTACATTTTATTTTTAATTACTTAACGCTTCGTGTTAACTGCAGGGGTTTCTTAATACATTCCTGGTCGCCGGCGCACGCTTCCAGCACGGCGTTTATAATGCTTAACACATTGGCCTGTAAAAATATTATAAAATTTAAATATGCTTATTACTTCAAGCGTTTTTTACGTTACGTTTCTCGCTCTCCTCTGTGACATTAAAGATGGCGGTGTGTATATGTGGCACTCCATTTAGTCTTAGCCAGTATGGCGGGGTTTTTTAAGCATGGCTGCAAATGGTTTAGGCATTGCTAGTATGGTTGGGGTTTCTTTTAGGCATACTTGGGGGGTGGGTGTTTTAAGCATACTAGGAGTGGTGGTGGCACCTATAGTTTATTTTTTTATTACCTCGGTTACATACGTCATTTGTTTCTGACGATATTGCCGCAGCTACATTTTATTTTTTAATTACTGAACGCTACGTGTTAACTGCAGGGGTCCCTTAATACATTCCTGGTCGCACGAGCGGGGCTCTCAGCACGGCGTTTTTAATGCTTAACACATTGGCCGAGAGCCGATTACTACACATTGCTTGTATAATATTTATTTTTTACTTGACGTACAATAATAGTAACTATGCTAATACTTAACTTTCTTTACATACTTTTACGTTTTACCTATGCTTATAACACTAAAACATATTCGTGAGCGGGCCGCTCCCGGTTTGTAATATATTTTATAAGTTTACTTATCGTTAAATGCTGTCGGTTGTCTACACGGCGTACATAAGTGTTACTATTTTTTAGTATATCTTTTCGTCTGCGTTTTTATTTGTTACATATCGCCGGGGTGGGTGGGGTGCGTTCCGGTGGTTTTTATTTTATGTATGCTTATTTGCTATTTTTTTTTATTACCTCGGTAACTTATGTCAATCGTACCGCAGCTAATTACTTAACGCTACGTGTTAACTGTAGGGGTCCTAACTATGCTATCCTAATATTATATAATTTAATTATGCTTATTACTTAAAGCATTTTTTTAAAGACATTATTATGCTTATACTATTGTGTGTGGGGTTATAATTGCGCAGTTTATGAGTGACGCTCCAGCGGACAACTTCTTGCTCTCTCTGCGCGGGATTTTTGAGGTTATGTTTCTTTAGTCATAGCTGGTATGGTGGTGTTTGTTTTAAGCATACTGGTGGTGGGGGTGTGGTAGACATAGCTGTTATGGTGTCTTTTTTGAGGTTATGTTGCTCCCAGGTATTTAGTCATAGCTATTATGGTGGTGTTTGTTTTAAGCATACTGGTGGTGGGGGTGTGGTAGACATAGCTGTTATGGTGTCTTTTTTGAGGTTATGTTGCTCCCAGGTATTTAGTCATAGCTATTATGGTGGTGTTTGTTTTAAGCATACTGGTGGTGGGGGTGGGGTAGACATAGCTAGTATGGCGCTTTTTTGGGGTTATGTTTCTCTCAGGTATTTCGTCATAGCTATTATGGTGGTGTTTGTTTTAAACATACGCTGTTTGGTGGGGTTGTGGTATTTGCTTTTCGATATTTAAACATGGCGGGTTATTTTCCAAATTTAAATATGACTATTGGAAATTTAATTTTGGCGGTTTAGGCATAGCTCTTATGGCGGGGGTTTCTTTTAGGCATACTTGGGTGTGTGTGTGTGTTTTAAGCTTACATCATGGCGGCATAGGTATGGCGGGGGTTTTAAGCATACAACATGGCGCCTATATTATGCTTATAATATGACGTGGGGATTTTATTTCCACCTCTGTATATTCCTTGTGCTTGCTCCTTTCCTGTACGCAGCGATGGCCTGACCTTGCTCCTCTGTGGAAAACACTTTCACTGTCACACAGCAGGTAAACACATTCCTGGTCGCCGGCGCACGAGCGGGGCTTCCAGCACGGCGTTTGAACACATTGGCCGAGAGCCAGTTACTACACGATGTTTGTAAAAATATTCTTAATTTTATTTATTTATTTTAAATATGATTACACAATATTATGAATTTTAAATATGCTTAATATTATTATTATAATAACTTAACTTTGCTTAATATTATGATTTTTAAAAATGCTTAACACATTACTATGCTTATTACTTAAAGCATTTTTTTAAAGACATTATTATGCTTATAATATGATGTGGGGATTATAATTGCGCAGTTTACGAGTGACGCTCCAGCGGGCAACATCGCGCTCTCTCTGCGCGGGATTTTGAGGTTATGTTTCTTTAGTCATAGCTAATATGGCGGGTGGGGCTTTTAAGCATACTGAAACATGGCGGTTGGAAATTTAATTATAGCATATTTTTTTTAATTTAAATATAGCGTTATTTTATTTCTTTTCGTAATTTAAATATGGCGATTAAGCATACTTGTAGTGGAGGGGTTTAGTCATAGCTAATATGGCGGGGCCTTTAAGCATGTATTTATTAAAGACATATTGGTTAAGCATAATTGCGGTTGGCATACTTGGGGTGGGGGTTTATAGACATATTTTTTTTTTCGAAATTTAAATATGGTGGCGGTTGTGGAGTGGTGGGGGTCTATAGGCATAGCTATTATTTTATTTATTTTCTAATTTAGGCATAGCTATTATTTCTTTTTCGAAATTTAAACATGGCGGCGATTGTGGAGTGGTGGGGTCTATAGGCATACTTTTTTAAAGATATGGCGGTTAGGCATAATGGCGGTTGTGGGGTGGGGGTTTTAAAGACATAGCTTCTTTTAGGCATAGCTTCTTTAAAGCATATGTTCGTTATTTTATTCCCCATACTTCATCAGGTCCCGTGGTCTAGAGGTCGGCCTCCGTAGCGCAGTCGACGGCACACCGGGCTAAGGTGCGGGGGCTCCGGGTTCGAATCCCGGGTAAGACTTGGCTGTAATTTGTATTGTCTTAATAACAACCTTCAACGAACACTACCATTCCTCCATGACTCGGGGTGACTTCCAACTACAACTTTAAGGGGGGGAGATTGTTGCACACTGGTGACTGTCCAAACTTGCCAGTGTGCCATCAATCTTTTTTAAAAAAAAAAAAAAAAGTGGTCAAGGCGCACGCCTCGTAACCACGACGTTGGTGCGTCCCCGGGATCGAATCCACCCAGTGCCCAGGTTTTTTTGTATACAATTCCCACATTCGGAGCGACGGTGGCGCGCTCCGGTAACTAAAGGCTGAACTGAGATGGCGGCCTACCGGCGCGCCCTGGTAACCAATATCAACAACAATGGCGGCGCCCAGTGGCGGCGACGGTGGCGCGCCCTGGTAGCCAATGTCAACAACAATGGCGGCGCCCATGAAACAAGATGGCGGCGCCCATAGGGGTACTGGGGCCGGTGTTTACATTTCAATGTTTACATCGGTCATAGTATCCTTATGCTCCTCCTACTCATGCATATTCGGACTTGTAATTTTTTTTAATTTTAAGTAATAATAGCACTACCTGTTCGAGACAAAACCACCATATTCTACCAAGACGTAACTGTTGCACTTATTAATACGGTCGCCATCTTGAAAATCCGTAAATTTTATGTTATAATTAATTAAATATTGAAAGTAAAAATTTAATGTTTTTATCTCTTGTATTTTGATTTCTAACTACGAATTAGTTCTCGTAACTTGTGCTTCCTTTTTGTTGATGGTGCTTCCAAAATGTGCTGCCTTTTCGTTGATGGTGCTTCCAAATGTGCTGCCTTTATTGATTGAACATCCAAAATGTGCTGCCCTTTTTTATTGTGCTTCCAAAAATGTGCTGCCTTTTCGTTGATTGTGCTTCCAAATGTGCTGCATTTTCGTTGATGGTGCTTCCAAATGTGCTGCCTTTTTGTTGATGGTGTTTCCAAAAATGTGCTGCTTTTTTGATTGTGCTTCCAAAATGTGCTGCCTTTTCGTTGATGGTGCTTATAAATGTGCTGCCTTTTCGTTGATGGTGCTTATAAATGTGCTGCCTTTTCGTTGATGGTGCTTCCTTTTTGTTGATTGCGTGCAGTAAAATATGTAGTGACTGAATATTTACTAGTTCAAAACTTCTTGGTGTTACTAAAATATTTTTCAAGGTCACTTGGTCCTTTAGTATGTATAAAAAATTTCACGATGGTCTAATTGACTGTAATTAGCTAACGACGATGAAGGTCATGAGGTCCGGAAATGACTAGCCTATACGTCTGATATTATCATGACTCAGTCTCATGGTCCGGAGACACTTGGCCTGTATGTGTGGCTTTGTACATTAACGATTTATAGGTTATTCATATTATCGAAAATTAGACTTTCATGTAAGGCACAGCGGCACTGTATTTCATTTGTTGGTCAGGTATATTGTCTTGATATGTTTTTCGTAGAGTGAATGATTAATAAATTCCACGAAAGGTAATGGAAAACAAAATATTAAATATATTTAATATTTAGTTACACTTGTCACTGGTCAAGATACGAACCGAGGACAGGAATCCATTGATTCAATATGTAAATTAATAAGTGATTTATTTAATAAATTTTGTATTTTTTCCCGAATTTCTAGCTAAATAATTACACGATTCCAAGATGGTGCCCAAATTTCAAGATGACGGGCACCTCAGCAATAATAGATTATTACTGCACTCTAGCGGGTTAGAATAAAACTATCATGATGGTAATGATAGTAAGATGAGTACACACACAAGATGGTATCCTCTAGCAGACGAAAAAAAGATGGTGGCAATGACCACTAGCAGGCGGTAGCTCCTGGTAGCATGTACTGAACATAAAATGTCGGATCCATGATGGTCGTAAAGGTCAAAGTCAAATATCAAGGTCAAGGTCAGATTTCATGGTCAAGGAGAAATTTCAAGGTCAAGGTCAAAGTTCAAGGCCAAGGTCAAATTTCAATTTAAATGTCAAAGTTCAAGGTCAATGTCAAAGTTCAAGGTCAATGTCAAAGTTCAAGGTCAAGGTCAAAATTCAATGCCAAAAGTCGAGGTTAAAGGTATAGAGAACAGAAAATTATACTAACATGTCGCCAGCACACTCTAGCAGACGAAAACAAGATGTTGGTCTCCAGCGGATGAAGACAAGATGGCGGACATTACATCATACCAGCTGACGATATATACCTTGGTATTGGTGGTGGTAGGACAGTCTGTAGGTGGCTTCTGTGGAGGAAGGATCTGTTTTTTTGCTCTTAGCGGTTTCGAACCAAGGACGGAAATCGATCTAATCAATCAGAATTCTAATAAGTTAATTTTTTGATGAATTTTGGAATTTTTCTCGAATTTGTAGCATTGAAATTACAGATTTTCAAGATGGTGGCCGTAACGAAAAGTGAAACGGTGTTTTTAAAGATATTTATTATTTAATTCGATTGATTAACTTTTTTAATGATTTTTAAAAATTTTCCCGATTTTATAACATAAAATTTACGGATTTTCAAGATGGCGACCGTATTAATAAGTGCAACAGTTACGTCTTGGTAGAATATGGTGGTTTTGTCTCGAACAGGTAGTGCTATTATTACTTAAAATTAAAAAAAATTTACAAGTCCGAATATGCATGTTATTTTTATATATACCTTATTTAATTCTCAGTCTGGTAAATGTCTCGATGGCCGTGCGGTTAAAGGCGTATGCTTTCCAACCTAGAGATCAGAGCTGCGATGGTTCGAATCACAGCGCTTCCAATTTATTTTGCATAAAAAAATTTAATTTAATATGTAGATAAGGACCATAATAGCTATGGTAGGTAATGGAACATCGACCTTATGTGATGGGACTGAGCGACGCTGGCGCTCTATAGGAACAAACAACAGAAACAATGTCGACGGTATCCAATATGGTGGCCTCCAGCAGAACAGAAAAAAATCAAGAGCGATGCTGGCGCTATCTAGGAACAAACAACAGAAACAAAGTTGTCGGTATCTAAGATGGCAGCCTCCAGCGGAACAGAAAAAATCAATATGGCGAGAGAGACGAAAATTTCATCATAACGAGTGGGGCGTTCGATTTAAAGAAGGCGGATCCAATATGACATATCCAGCTGGCGGATACAATATGGCCACCGAGGTCAAGGTCAAACTCAATGGTCAAGGTCATGGTCAAAGGTCATGGTCATGGTCAAAGGTCATGGTCATGGTCAAAGGTCATGGTCATGGTCAAAAGTCACGGTCACGGTCATCCAAGATGGCCGCCGTGAGGTCACAATCAGAGATGTGGCTCGGCACCAAGCACCACTGCCAGACGCCAGGCGCCGGACATACTATTACACACTACTCATGTAGCTTCATAGCCATGTAGTTCCGTAGCCACGCAGCCTTTTAGCCATGCAGTCTCGCATCCATGTATAACTTGTAACCTGTTAGATCCTTGTAGACTCATAGCCTTGTAACCTCATAGCCTCTTAGACTCGTAGCATTCTAGCCAAATATCATTGGAGCTGTTGAAGCAAAGGGCAGTTGGAGCCAATGACTGTTAGAGCCAATGACTATTGGAGTCATAAGACTGTTGGAGTCAATGACTGATCTAACCAATGATTATTGGAGCCAATGACTTTTGGAACTAAAAACTGTTGGATTCATAGACTGTTGAAGACATTATATTCTAAATTATCATTGACGATCGCTACCTACCGAGTTGAATGAATGAGCGAATGCACCTCCTTTTCGTTAAATGAGCTTTCGTTTAGTAGTATTTCCTTCCAAACGTGCTTCTTTTTCATTAAATTCTTTACCTGCGTGAACGATGCGTAGTCATGGTCTATATGTCTGACGTTGTTCATGACCCGGTCTGGCGGTCCGAATACGCTTGGTGTATATGTATGTATGTATGGTTTTGTACATGAACATTTTAAAGGTTATTCTAAGTATCAAAAACTAGACTTTCATGTTAGGCTTATCGACAATGTATTTTATTTGTCGAACATTGTCGTATTTTGTCTTGAGTTGTTTTTCGTAGAGTGAATGATTGATAAACTCCGCGAAAGGTATTGGAAATTAAAATAAAAATTTATTTAATATTTAAGTAGTTACACTTGTCACTGGTCAAGAAGCAAACCGACGACAGGAATCTATCGATTCAATATGTAAATTAATGATTTATTATTTCGGTGAAATTTGGAACTTTCACGAATTTCTAGGTCAATAAATACAAATATCCAAAATGGTGGGTGTAATGGCTTATAGGAAGATGGTTGATTTGGAAACTATGCTTCTTTTAGGACTTTGATGATTATTTATTGAAATTGTTATTTTTTACATAAAATTAAGATTTTTGCATCGCCCAGGGATCGAACCAAGTACAGGATTCGTCGAATCAATAAGTATATTATTTTCAAATTTATTTTATGAATTTTGGATTTTTTCCCGAATTTCTAGCTAAATAATTACACGATTCCAAGATGGTGCCCAAATTTCGAATAAGGCGGGCACCTCAGTAATAATAAATGAGTACTGCACTCTAGCGTGTTAGAATAAAACTAGCATGATGGTAATGATGGTAATGATGGTAAGACGAGTACACACACAAGATGGTGTCCTCCAGCAGACGAAAACAAGAAGGTGACAATGTCCTCTAGCAGGTGGTAGCTCCTGGTATCATGTACTGATCATAAAATGTCGGATCCATGATAGTCATCAAGGTTAAAGTCAAATTTCAAGGTCATGGTCAAATTTCAAGGTCAAAATTCAAGGTCAAGGTCAAATTTCAATGTTAAATTTCAAAATAAGGTCAAATTTCAAGGTAAAGGTCAATGTTCAAGGTCAAGGTCAAAGTTCAATGTCAACAGTCGAGGTCAAAGGTATGGTGAACAGAAAATTATTTTAACATGGCGGTAATACACTCTAGCAGACGAAAACAAGTTGGTGACTTCCAGCAGACGACCACGAGGTATCGGACATGACGTCATACCAGCTGATTATATATATATATATATATATATATATATATATATATATACATACACACACACCTTGTTATTGGTGGTGGAATGTCAGTCTGTAGGTGGCTTCTGTGGAGGAAGGATCTGTCATGTATTATTTTTTGCTCTTACCGGTTTCGAACCAAGGACGGGAATCGATCTAATCAATCTGTATTCTAATTAGTTATTTTTTTTTGTGAATTTTGAACTTTTTTTCATTAAAATAGGATAATAAATAAAGATTTTCTAAATGACGTCCGTAACGATAATTGATACAGTTGTGACATAATTCAGGATGTCTCGTGTGATGTAAAACATTTTTATTACTTTTTATTTAGAATTTTTTAAATATATTAATAAATTACTGGTTTACTCTCGTGGGGAATGGAACCGAGGATCGAAAACAATTAAGTTACCGTACTAAATATTTGTAGTACTATGCAATTTTTAAAATATTTTTTGTAATTTTTTCGGAATTTCTAGCATTGAAATACTGATTTTCTGGATTACGGCCGTAACAAAACATGCAACGTTAATAGGATACAATATGTCAGTCGTAACGTTAAGTGTAGGTAACGATGACATCGTACTCAACCAAGATGGTGGGCATAACGAAACATGCAACATTAATATAATCCAAGATGGTGACCATAACGATGAGTGCAACAGTGGTTTTTAAGTAATATTTTATTAAATTTTTATTATTCAATTCGATTGATTAATTTTTTAAATGATTTTTCAAATTTTTCCGATTTTTTTCGCATTAAAATTACGGATATCAAAATGGCGGACATGACATCATACTAGGTGACGATATATACTTGTTATTGGTGGTGGTAGGTCCGTCTGTAGGTGTCTTCTGTGGAGGAAGGATTTGTTTTTTTTTTTGCTCTTACCGTATTTGAACCGAGGACTTGGTGCTCCATGTCGTAAATGTATGTTTATTAAATATTTTTTATTAAGTTTTTATTAATTAAATTTTTCTATAAATTTTAAATTTTTTTCATTAATATCAGATAATAAATAAAGATTTTCAAGATGGCGTCCGCAACGGAAATTGTAACGGTGACTACATGATTCAAAATGGCTACCATGGCATCCTAATTTTCAAGGTCTTGACCTCGGCGGCTTAAAGCGTCTAGCTCTTAGGACTTTTAAACCGCTTTTAGGATTTTGAGTTCTTTCTAAGGCAAAACGATTTTGAGGTTTTTCGAAATCCTAACTTTTGAATTATCAAATTTTTTGAGATTTTTTGGCGGATTTTTTTTTATTTTTAAAAATGGTAATTTTGGCGAATTTTGAGGAATTTAGGGTAAATTTTGGAAAATTTTGGAAAATTTTGTTAAGTTAAGAGGTCAAAGGTCAAGGTCAAATTCAATGGCCAAGGCCATGGCCATCCAAGTTGGCCACCGCGAGGTCACAATCCAAGATTGCGGTCGGCTCAAGCGCCACGCGCCAGCGCCAGGGCCAGCAGCCCCTTTTACACACTACTGCTTGTTTTACTTGTAATTGTATAATGTTGAGAAATAAATTAAATATTGAAAGTATAAATTTAAATTTTCTTTTCTTGTACTATGATTTCTAACTAAGCCTGTGTGTTTCCGCAATTGTGTGTGTTTATTCCGTTTCCTGTGTGCACCGTGTGTTTATTCCGTTTCCTGTGTGTGTACTGTGTGGACTATATGTAGATTCAGTTTTCCTGTTTGTACATTCCGTTTTCCTGTTTGTACTTTGTGTTCATTCCGTTTTACTGTGTGTGTACTGTGTGTATATTCCGTTTTCCTGTGTGTACTGTGTGTACATTCCGTTTTCCTGTGTGTACTGCGTGTACATTCTGTTTCCTGTGTGTACTGTGTGTTCATGGTCTATATGTCTGACATTGTTCATGACCCGGTCTGCGGTCCGAAGACCCTTCGTGTACATGTATGGATGGCTTTGTACATGAACATTTTAAAGGTTATTCTGAGTATCAATAAACTAGACTTTATGCTAGGCTTATCGATAAAATATTTAATTCGTTGGTCATGCATATTGTCTTGAGTTGTTTTTGTAGAATTAATGATTAATAAACTCTGCGAAAGGTAATGGAAACCAAAATATAAAATTTATTGAATATTTAGTTATACTTGTCACTGTTCAAGTATCGAACCAAGGGCAGGAACTGATCGATTCAATTTGTAAATAGATTGTAAATTTTTTTGATGAATTCTGGAATTTTCCCCGCATTTCTAGCTAAATAATTACACGATTCCAAGATGGTGCCCAAATTTCGAATAAGGCGGGCACCTCAGTAATAATAAATGAGTACTGCACTCTAGCGTGTTAGAATAAAACTAGCATGATGGTAATGATGGTAATGATGGTAAGACGAGTACCTACACACACAAGATGGTGTCCTCCAGCAGACGAAAACAAGAAGGTGGCAATTTCCTCTAGCAGGTGGTAGCTCCTGGTAGCATGTACTAAACACAAAATGTCGGATCCATGATGGTTGTCAAGGTCAAAGTCAAATTTCAAGGTCAAGGTCAAATTTCGAGGTCAAAGTCAAATTTCAAGGTCAAAGTCAAATTTTAAGGTTCAGGGTCAAAGTTCAAGGTCAAGTTCAAAGTTCAAGGTCAAGGTCAAAGTCAAAGGTCAAAGTCAAGATCAAAGTTCAAGGTTAAGGTCAAAGTTCAAGGTCAAGGTCAAAGTTCAATGCCAACAGTCGAGGTCAAAGTATGGTGAACAGAAAATTATACTAACATGTCCCCAGCTCACTCTAGCAGACGAAAACAAGATGGCGGCCTCCAGCGGACGAAGCCAAGATTGTGGACATGACATTATACTAGTTGACGATATATACTTGTTATTGTTGGTGGTAGGTCAGTCTGTAGGTGGCTTCTGTGGAGGAAGGATCTGTTTTTTTATGTTGCTCTTACCGTATTCAAACCAAGGACGGGAATCGTTATAATCAATCAGAATTCTAATATGTAAATTTTTGATGGATTTTGAACTTTTTTTCATTATAATCGGATAATAAACAAAAAGATTTTCAAGATGGCGTCCGTAACGATAATTGATACCGTGGTGACATAATTCAGAATTTCTCGTGTTGTGTAAAACATTTTTGTAACTTTTTATTTAGATTTTTTTAAATATATTAATAAATTACTGGTTTACTCTCGTCGGGAATCGAACCGAGGATCTAAAACAATTAAGTTACCGTACTAAATATTTGTAGTACTATGCAACTTTTAAAATATTTTTTTGTAATTTTTTCGGAATTTCTAGCATTGAAATTACGGATTTTCAAGATGGCGGCCGTAACAAAACATGCAACATTAATAGGATCCAATATGTCAGTCGTAACGTAAAGTGTAACGATGAAATCGTACTCAACCAAGATGGCGGGCATAACGAAACATGCATTATTTATATAATCCAAGATGGCGACTGCAACAATGTGTGCAACAGTGGTTATTAAGTAATATTTTTTAAAATTTTTATTAGTCAATTCGTTTATTAGTTTTTTTAATGATTTTTAAAATTTTTCCCGATATTCTAACATAAAATTTATGGATTTTAAAGATAGCGGCCGTAACGAAAATTGCAAAATTAGTTTATTAAATATTTTATTAAATATTATTAATTGAATTTTTTTATAAATTTTGAATTTTTTTTCATTAAAAACGTATGATAAATAAAGATTTTCAAGATGGCGCCCGTAATGGAAATTGCAACGGTGACGTCATACTCCTAGATGATGTCAGAGGCTTATCGGAGGCTGTAGACAAGGATGCTTAAGCCTCTTTTAGGAATTTGTGTTCTTTCTAAGGCTTTTGTGGTTTTTCGAAATCCTAATTTTTGAATTTTTGAGGAAGAAAACTAGAAATTTTTCCTCAAAACGCTAATTATTTTTGAGTCATATTTGAGGATTTTTGAGGAATTTTTAGTCCAAAATGGCCGCCGTGATGTCACAATCCAAGATGGCGGTCGGCTCCACTGGCTCCACACCCTGGACCCTGCGCCCGGACCTGCTAACCTATACTACTGTAATGCATTAGTGATTAACGCCACTGACCATGGGCGTAGATCCTTGTGTGTGTGTGTGGGGGGGGGGGGGGGGGCGCAGTGGTTTTCGGGGCCCCTCTGGAATCAAGAAGGGCCGGCTGTGACTGAGAAACGGAGTTGATTAACGTAAAAGTTAAAACTATTTTTTATAGAATTTTTTTGTATATTATAAAGGTTTCTTCTTATATCATACATATGGGCCAAAATATGGGCAGTGTACTACATACAAACAAGCACCCTATCCAGAGATGAATTCTGTTGGTTAACTCGACGCGCAAAACTTTCGGGCCACTCGGGCCCTCCCTGGGAATTTCCACGGCCAACCCCTCCCCTTGGAATACTTCATATTTGCACCCCTGCCACTAACATCGTATTAACTATTTATGATACAACAGTTTTCTCAGGAACATTATTCGTTAACTCATTTCTAAATAACGCCATTTACCCTTCCCGACCCGCTATCGGCAATGAACTAAAGAAATTGTTTTTATCCAAAGTCGAGTAAATAATTATCTGGGTGCAATAAATTGTCGCCCCTATCACCTCACATAGTCCTTGATTTTAGAATTAAGTACGTAAAAAAAGAAAGATTTTTTTATTCAGTCATTTGAACAATGTTAGTAGTATGTATTGGGGGCTCCGGGCGTGTGGAGCCGTGAGCCGGTCTCCCATCTTAGATTGTGACGTCACGGCGGCCATCTAGGATTATCGTGACCTTGACTTTTTACCTTGACCTTGAATTTTATATTAAAAATTGGCCAAAATTTGACGAAATTTTCCCAAATTTACCCAAAATTCCTCAAAATTCGCCGAAATTTCCATTTTTTTTGGAAAACAATTTGCCAAAAAATCTCAAAAATTTTGATAATTCAAAAATTAGGATTTCGAAAATCCTCAAAAGTCTTTTTGCCTTAGAAAGAACTCAAAATCCTAAAAGTGACTTAAAAGTCCTAAGAGCTAGACGCTTTAAGCCGCCGAGGTCATGACCTCGAACATTAGGATGCCATGGCAGCCATTTTGAATCATAACATCACCGTTGCAATTTCCGTTACGGGTGCCATCTTGAAAATCCGTAATTTTTATGTTAGAAAATCGGGAAAAATTTTAAAATTTATATAAAAAATAATGAATCAAATTGGATAATAAATATTTAAAAAAAAATATTTTTTTGAAAAATTTATAAAAAAATGTACACTTACTTCGTTGAGCTCGGAGTCCTCGGTTCGAACCTGGCCAGGTCAAAAATAAAAATGGTGACCGATCCTTCCCTCATGGTGGCTGCAGGCAGACTGACCCCCACCACATTTTTCAAAGTATATATTTTGTCACCTAGTATGACGTCATGTCCGTCATCTTGAAAATCCGTATTTTTTATGTTAGAAAATCGGGAAATTTTTTAAAAATCATTAAAAAAATTAATCAATCGTATTGAATAATAAAAAATTAATAAAATATCATTTAAAAACTACTGTTGCACTTATCATTACTGTCGCCATCTTGGATTATATAAATGTTGCATGTTTCGTTATGCCCGCCATCTTGGTTGAGTACGATGTCATCGTTACACTTTACTTTACGACCGCCATATTGGATCCTATTAATGTTGCATGTTTCGTTATGGCCGCCATCTTGAAAATCCGTTATTTCAATGCTAGAAATTCCGAAAAAAATTCCAAAAAAAATTCTAAAAATCGTCTACTTCGAATGTTTAATTATTTAAACGATTTCGGTCCTAGGTTCGATTTCCGTCGTAAGTAAACCAGTAATTTATAAATATATTTAAGAAATTCTCATTAAAACGAAATAAAAATGTCTTACGCCAAACCCGTCGTTTTGAATTATGTCACCACTGTATCAATTATCGTTACGGACACCATCTTGGAAATCTTTATTAATTATCCGATTTTAATGAAAAAAGTTCAAAATTCATCAAAAATTAACTTATTAGAATACTGATTGATTAGCTCGATTCCTGTCCTTGGTTCGAAACTGGTAAGAGCAAAAAATAAAAAACAACATATCCTTCCTCACACCACCAATACCTAGGTATATAATGTCAACTGGCATGACGTCATGTCCGCCACCTTGTCTTAGTCCGCTGGAGGCCGCCGTCTTGTGTGCTAGCACCATGTTAGTATAATTTTCTGTTCACCATACCTTTGATCTCAAATGTTGGCATTGAACTTTGACCTTTACCTTGACATTTGACCTTGACCTTGAACTTTGACCTTGACCTTGAACTTTGACCTTGACCTTGAAATTTGACCTTGACCTTGAAATTTGTCCTTGACCTTGAACTTTGTCCTTGACTTTTAAATTTGACCTTGGCCTTGACGACCATAATGGATACGATATTTTGTGTTTAGTACTCGCTACCAGGAACGATAGTTAACATATATTACCCGCTAGAGAATATTGCCTCCATCGTGTTTTCGTCTGCTGGAGGACGCCATCTTGTGTGTGTACTTGTCTGATAGAGTACATTACCATCATATTTGTTTAAGTTTTACCCGCGTGAGTGCATTAATCATTTAATTACTGTGACACCCGCCATCTTATCATTTGGGTGCCATCTTGGTTTTTCCCGAATTTATAAGTCAATAAATACAAATATCCAAGATGGCAGTCGTAATGGCTAATAGGATGATGGTAGTAGTTGATTTTAAGCCTCTTTTAGGATTTTGAACATGATTTATTGAAGTTATTGTTTTTAATATAAAATTTAATGTTTTGCATCGACCAGGGATCGAACCAAGGACAGGAATCGATCGAATCTATTATTTATTGATTATAAATTTATGTAATAAATTTGTAATTTTTCCCGAATTTCCAGCTAAATAATTACAAGTTATTATTATTAAATCTGCATTCGCACTCAAAGTTTTGACGTGTAGGTACATTAAATACTTAATGTGTGTATGTATGTCTCAATAAATTAATTTTATCGCTATTATTAATATTTTTTTATATATAAATGACATTAAAGTAACCTTTAAGAGGAGAATGTCTTATGACGCAATAACAAGAGAAAAAATAATGTTAATTAAATATAATATTTTATTTAGGTTAACGTCTTGTCAACAGTGAGGTCACAAAGATGGAAAAGTTATATTAAAAAAAGTTTATTTTTAATATTTAGTAAAAAAATGTTAGTCCAATGTTCATAGAGTTAAATCATTTTATTTATTATAAGTAGTACACAAAAATACTGTTTTTAATAAAATAAATTTAAACTTATCCATGAAAAACCGGAATCAAACAAATGTGTCGATCGGATCTGGCTGGCAAACCTTACCTGATCTTCATCTTGCTATGTGTGAAACTGACAGCACCACCTATTGAGTGTGATACAAACTAAACGCGAAAGTTACTATTTCACCACAAGAGTGCAGCTCTGAATGCAGAAAGAGTACAAAAAACATTTTTGTCACTACAGTCCTTTCAAATTACTTACGCTTTCTCATCCAAAATTCTAAGTTGTGTGTTTCGGCGTTGCGTGTTTCTAAGTTATGTCTTTCTAAGTTGTGTGTTTCTAAGTTGTGATAGTTCTAAGTTATGACTTTCTACGTTACGACGTTTCTAAGTTATGTGGTTCTGAATTGCGTCTTTATAAGTTACGTGTTTCTAAGTTATGACAGTTCTAAGTTGTGCCGGAAATTAGGCATTTCGTCACCTTTTTTAATTTTTATCTATAATTTTAAAATTTTTTGGGGTTTCTTATTTTTTTAATTTATCTGGTTGTTAATGGGGGTGATTTACTTTTTGTTAGGCCGGTGTACGCCACGGATTTAAACTTTGTGCCAGTGGACCGAAGCCCCTTCCCAGGGGGCCAATCTGATATTTTGCTGTCTAATGTGGACATGGTCAGCCCGGTTGAAATTTCTCTCGCCTGCAGTTACGTCCCGAGTTTGTAATTTTAATTCCCTGCATGACCAAATCTGCATAGAGCAGCTCCTGGGCTGCAAGCTGCTACCTTGTAGAGACCTGCTGAGAATAGCATGTCTCGTCACGAATGGGGATCCAGTGGAGCTGTTTTCCCAGCGGAGTGGCGTTTTCTGTACCCCCCCCCCCCCCCTTCTCATTATCCACATCACTTTAGTTCTGAGAAATCAAGCTAGGAGCAGTGACCGGACGGGACGATGACCTAATGCAAAAACCTTCTCCCTGGTCCGACAGACACATCCCCGACATCTAGCGGAGGAAAAAGTAACCGCGGGCCTGGTCGCCAGCATGCAGAGCTCACCCTCATGACGCCTGGTGGCAAGTCAGCTCACCGCCTCAAGAAGTTCCCCCTTACGCCGCTAGAAAGCAGCGTTGCGGTGCCATAAGGCACTATGCTTTCTTCTCGCGGCCTGTAGAAGTCGATTGTTCGTTGCCTTCATTTCGGTCCGGTAGAGAGCGCGCATATCGTGTTCTTGTCACGCCCGCCTCGGACTCCTTCGGAAATTTTCGGCTTAGAACCGAACCTTCCCCCTCCTCCCTAGGGCTTTAGCGCCTATTTTAATTAGAAGCCTTGTCCGCCATCATCGGCACTTAGTTCTCTGAGCTCGGCTGCTGACCACGTGTTCTCGGCGTCCTCTGCGCTAAGAGGCTTTTCGCGGGAACGGCGATTTTCTGTTGCACAAAAGATGTAGTCAGTTGCTTAAGGGATGTGATCCCATTTGTACAGTAGCCAGGCAGAGGTAGTTTTTAGAAAAGTCATGCGTAGTTAAATTTTTTTTATTTATATTTAATTCTAAAAATTCTGGTTTCCTTCGCGCATCCGCGAATTCTCGGTGCGAGTCATCCTGATGTCAGCGCGAGACACCTCGCGAGCCCTGTTTCCACACCATGTTTGGTGAGTAATCCGTTTTTTTTCTCCCCAAATTCCCGTTGTTGGGTTTCGCGCCAACTGTGTATGACTGTCTGGACGCAGGTCTAATTCGTTTTGAATTTGGGCTGTGTTTCAGACAGGGTCGAAGTTACGGAGGAGAGAAATTGCTCCCCGTATGATCTTCGGGACCTCCAGCTGATCCCCCCCTTTTAGAAGAGTTTTCCTCGCAGTCCGATGTCATCCTGGAAAGACCCGGGTGATATGAGATATATATTTTTTCCACTTGCATAGAAGGAACAAAAACAAAGATACCAGCGAGCAGTGCTTTAAGGACGTCATCCTCAAGAATCTGTAAAATCGAGGAAACTCATATATATATATATATATATATATATATATATATATATATATATAATCATTGGGAGCTATATTTGAAATTTTGTTAATGTAATAATTTGTTTGTTTAGGTGTAATATGTATTGTTTTAAATAATGCGAACACAAAATTCCTTAATAATAAACTAGGAAAACCTATAGACCAAGCTACCGATGTTGTGTATTTATTTATCAAATACCTTCTTCATTGTAACGATCCACGAACTCCCAAGTTACTAGTGTGCAGGGAGTGTAAATTTTGTCTTGTTCACCGTCTCGTGCCCCTTCTGGTAATTAACTTAAATTTTTTTTTAATATTTTGCCCAGCAGTTTCCAAGGACTTTTTGATTAATTTAAAATAATATAAAAATTGGGTCCGAGGGGCGTCTCAAAGTTGTGTGGTTCTGCGTTGCGTGTTCCTAATCTTCGTGTTTCTAAGTTATGACAGTTCTAAGTTGTGATAGTTTTAAGTTATGACTTTCTACGTTACGACATTTCTAAGATGCTTGGTTCTGCATTGCGTGTTTCTAAGTTTTGTGTTTCTAAGTTATAACAGTTCTAAGTTGTGATAGTTCTAAGTTATGACTTTCAACGTTACGACGTTTCTTAGTTGCGTGGTTATGCGTTGTGTGTTCCTAAGTTACGTGTTTCTAAGTTATGACTGTTCTTTGTTGTGAGTTTCTAAGTTGTGATAGTTCTAAGTTATTACTTTCTAAGTTACGACATTTCTACATTGTGTGATTCTGCATTGTGTGTTTCTAAGTTACATGTTTCTAAGTTATGTGTTTCTAAGTTATGTGTTTCTAAGTTATGTATTTCTAAGTTATGATTGTTCTAACTTATAACAGTTCTAAGTATGTGGATTTTTTTCGAGGGCTCTAAGTTATGACTGTTCTAAGTTGTGTGTTTCTAAGTTATGTGTGGTTCCCGGGGAACGGGCCTCTGATTGGCTGTAAATAGCACGTGTAGGGCTCGCTCCTTATACCGAAAGAAAAATTACGAAGGTTAATCGCGCTCTGAAAACAGTGCGCTCTGTCGGAGAACAGGTGGAACTGACTCGGTGTTATTACGCAGGAGTCCCGCAAGGGGAAACTAGTGTAAGCCTGGTTCTTATGTGACCAACTGGTGCACACTCTGACGGGCTAAAAATTAACTAGGGAGAGGGGAGGTGACAGCAGCTAGAGTTCGTGGAACTAAAGTTAAATAGTTGTCATTTTTACAGCGAGATGGCAGAAGCAGTCCTTTCGCCGGTGAGCGAGGTGTCCTCGAGGAGGCAGGTTAATGGCTCAGGTCATTGCTCTGGGCAGTGTTCCTGGAAATTATGGAGGGGTGGGGTATGCTAGCCCGTAAGAAATCTCTTGTGCCGTATTCCGATAAGTCCCCAATGGCACTGGAAATTAGAATGGGGCATGACTGGAGCTTCCCACCTCAGCTGAGCTCTAGGAAGTAGGCTGCTGTGGGAGGCAGCAGAGGAAAGCACTCCCTGTCACGAAGTCGGACACAGTTACTGGTCGCATTCGTGATCCGAGGCGGGGAGAAAATTGATGGCTGAAACTAGCTTGGCGAAATTATATCATGGTATATATTTAAGCATTGGGAAAGAGTCGCGGGACTCTAGTAGAAAAGATTTGATCAGGATGCACAAGGGTCGAACAAAATTTATGTTAGAGAATTTAGGTGAAGAATAAATGTGTGCCAAATGTTTCAAATTTACATCACACCTGATATACAACACAGGTTTTGCCAGGCAGAGAAAACCTACTACAGCAACAAGCAGGAGTGCCTATTGGTAGTTTTAGCCTTAACGAAAGTACTCCCCACACTTGGAAGGTAGATTGTTCATACTGAGTATAGACAAGCAGTGCCTGATGCAGTTGTGGGCCCTCTAGGGTCGCCAAATAACGATAGACAGTTGGGCATTGTTCCTTCAGTCATTTGATTTTACTGTAGAGAAAGGCCTGGGTGTGGGAAATCAATTGCAGCACACCCACTCACATTAACCAGACGAGAATACCGACATGGAGGACAATGTCAAGCATGAGGAAAATATACAGCCTAGCAGAGAACCACTTTGCCACAAAGCCAATGATTCGAGCTGCAGATTTGGGTATGTGAGTAAATGACAACATGCCTCTGGTGGACTTGGTCAAGGTAAAGTGGCAGGTACTACCTACTCAAAACACATTACAAGACACAGAGAGATGTCAGGCCCAGAAAAGGAACATGCCAAATAACATTTAGATGGTGTAGGATGATGTAATTTAAACCAGGGGGACTGGACTATATATGGATTGGCACAATTTAATCACACTAAAAGCATAGGAGGTTGTGCTGAAGTTCATGAACAACCATGACCAAGGCAGGCATCCAGGAGATGACCAGACGTGGAGAGCTATAGGTCAGCAATACCACTGGCACGGCGAAGTATGTAATGTGCGGAAGTGTGAATGAACTTGCGAGATGTCAAGTGCACAAGCCATGGCAGAGCGACAAGAAGGAGCAGAAACAGCCCTGCCTTCCCACAGCCCCATTCTAGTCCTTCGTCCTGGACGTCATAGTGATGTACCCACACACATCCAAAAGGAAGTGCTTCCTCATGGTGGTCACAGACCTGTACACATGATGGGTGTTGGCCACCCTGTGTGTCTGCAACAGCACCATCGGCAATGTACTCCTGCAGGAATGGTTCCCCAGGTAAGGGCATCCCTGCGATCTTCTCACCAGCAATGGCAGCCAGTTCATTAGGAGGAAGTGGTAGCAGCAGTGCAAAGCCTGGTGTGTCAACCACCAGACGATGACCCCCTATCACTCCTGGGTCAACCCGATAGAGAGAATAACAAGTAGATGAAGTTCCAGATAAAGCTCAGATTCTGCGACGATTATGCTAGATTAGATGAACAACCAGCTATAGACCTCTTCTATATATTCGAAGAACAAATGCAGCCACAAGCACGAATCCTGCATTTATGGTTTAGGACCACATTCTACCTTTGCCCAGTGAATAAGAATCCAAAGGAATGACAGTGGCAGTGTGATATGTAGGTGGCAGTAGCCCACGATCACCAGCAAAACTACACCTGGCAAATGACACCATTGTTAATGCCGGAGCTGCAACCTGGAAAGCACATTTATGTAAGGATTAACTGGCTCTACAAAGTGCAGCAGAACTACAGTGTGTGACTGAGCAATCAGTTGTTTGGACCACACATAATATTACACTGCCTGAGCTGCAGTATGTACCTGGTGCACCTGGGAGGCTGCTGGATGAGAAAGATACATCGAGATAACATCTTTAGGATAGCCATGCCAAAGGGACAACAAGTACTGTAAGACACAGAGTTATAAAGGCAGATGAGCTTTAGAGGCAGTTGCAAGTGGAGACAGGCCCGATGGGGACAGCAGAGCCACCCGCATCCACCTGGGGCAGATGGGGCCATGGTGCCACCCTGGCAGATGCAAAGTTCCAGTTGTGGTTGGAGGAACTAGAAGAGACAATTCGGTGTCGACAGCACCAACATTGAGCCCCTTTTATCTGGAAGACTACAGTATGGCATGGTGCTGAAGGGGGTGCTGTCATAACTTAGAAACACACAACTTAGAAACATGTAACTTAGAATTTTCTAAGTTATGGCAGTTCTAAGTTGTAACTTTCTACGTTATGAAATTTCTTAGTTGTGTGGTTCTGTGTTGCGTGTGTCTAAGTTACGAGTTTCTAAGTTATGACAGTTCTAAGTTGTGTGTTTCTAAGTTGTGATATTTCTAAGTTGTGACTGTCTATGTTATGATGTTTCTAAGTTGTGTGGTTCTGTGTTGCATGTTTTTAAGTTATGTATTTCTAAGTTATGACAGTTCTAAGTCGTGTGTTTCTAAGTTGTGATATTTCTAAGTTGTGACTTTCTATGTTATGATGTTCCTATGTTGTGTGGTTCTGAGTTGCATGTTTTAAGTTACATGTTTCTAAGTTATGACAGTTCTAAGTTGTGATAGTTCTACATTATGAGTTTCTACGTTATGATGTTTCTAAGTTGTGTGGTTCTGCATTGTGTGTTTCTAAGTTGTGTGTTTCTAAGTTATGATCTTTCTGAGCTGTGTGTTTCTAAGTTATGTGGATTTTTCCAAGTTTTCTAAGGTATGACAGTTCTAAGTTGTGACTTTCTAAGTTATGTTGTGTTACCATGCTGAAGGACCAGGAGGTAATTTGTCTGGTAGATGAGTCCCTGCCTGCTGTCCTGGAACGAGAGGGAAGGCCCTACATCCAGCGCTCACTGCGGGAGAGGGTGCCCCTTTTGTGTTGCCAGGAGAGAGCATTCCGATATTCTAGACTCGGGCTTGTCTAGGATGTAGTTAATCTCATGTTTACTGCCCTGGGCAGTAGTCGAAGCCCGGGTCCCAGTAAAATCCGCTACTCATTGCAGATGTCGGAGCGCACCCGGTGATGTTTTTGTTGCAGTCAACCACTATCCCATAGTGCATTGTTTGGAATTTTTAAAAAAAACTTATTTATCGAGAGATACTTGATTTATTACAAGGGAAGTTATATTTTATTCTTAGTACTTTTCAGAAAGACTGACTGACATTTTTTTGGGATCTTCCTCCCTTTTATAGTCTAATAAAAACATGTTTAGCACTTTTAGACTTACGTTTTAATAGCTCAGTAATTTATAATTATCATTTAGTTATTTTGTGGTCAGAAGCAAAAACAATATAGGCCTGTACTTTTTATATTTTTTATCAAGAGCATGGATGATAGTAAATTTGGGGAAATATGTTATTATATAAGTGTAAGACCTGTTTTAATTGTTAGAGCAAATAGTGTTCAGATATCGAATTCTATATAAATTGAATTTGCATAAAATATAAAAGTTCTATTGTCCTGTCATCTTCTTCCCCACTGATGTTGATATTGGTGAAGAGCCAACTAGCTATATACGATAGACCCTGTAAACTAGTCCAAAGATAGAACTGAAACTTTTCTCTAGGCATGACATCGCTTTGTGGCTGCCAGTTAGCAGGTGTTGGCATTGACGTCGTCTGGCCGACGACCACCCCAGAGCCCGACCTGCACCCGCCAGTATACGCTCCCGCTAACAGAACACACCCCTGGCCATGGCCCACCCGAGTCAGGCGACCCGAACAGCAATTAAAGACAAAGCCGCGGAAACCTGAGTAGACAAGAGAAGAACCGTACCCATTCCTCCTGAAACATTAAATTAGGATTTTAGCGACAATAAAATCTCTTCCAGACACACCCGTTTGGAGTCTAGCGTAATGAGGTCACGCCTGGCGCGAGAGAGGCCGAGCCTCCCTCGGACGCCATGCCAGTTCGGCAGTTCAGCGCAGCTCATGGACCGGGGCGGACCTACGTCCCACGGAGAGGCAACATCCTTTGTCTACATTGAAAGTAACGTCCGGTAAATATAGTCACTAATTAACAAAACCCCCTTTATTACTTAACCTCTCCGTGAGTACCCGGTCCCTTTTTTCGGTCCAGGACCTAATCCGGCCGCATCAACTTAAGGACACCCCGCACCACACTTGGTCAACGGGGCTGCTCTTCAGCATACGGCACGGGCCGTCTCCCGCAACGTACAGAACTTTATTTAAGGTCACGCGCACGGCGCTGACCACAAACCCGCAAGGGGAACTTGGACAAACTTAATTGCGGTGCGTGTTTCACCACAGTGGGCACAACACCCGCGCCGAGACATTTGCATACGGGATTGGCCGTCTCCAATCGCCCGCCCCCTTAATTCAGTGTATTTGTGTATCCCGTATTTTGTACTGCTAACTTACGTTACCCGAGTAACGAGTGCCACGTAACTTGAGCGCGCCCCCTTAATCCAGTGTATTTTTGTATCCCGTGTTTTGTATTGCTAACTTACGTTACCCGAGTAACGAGTGCCACGTAACTTGTGCGCACCCCCTTAATTCAGTGTATTTTTGTATCCCGTATTTTGTATTGCTAACTTACGTTACCCGAGTAACGAGTGCCACGTAACCTGTACGCGCCCCCTTAATTCAGCGTATTTTGTGTCCCGCCTTTGTGTTACGAAATTACGTTACCTGCGTACCCCGTGAGACGTCTGAGACATAACAGCATCCGAGGCCACGTAACGCGGAACACAAACAATACGGCGCCACGGAATAACAAGTAACAACCCCCCGGGGACCTCTGTAGAGTGTTGTATTGTGTACGACTCGCTCCTCTGAATAAAAGGTACGACACCACCACCTCAACTCCACGTCTCTTATTTAAAATCATCTCACGCAACACCGCCGCCGGCCCTAGTGGGCCACGCAGGGGCACATACATCCACGACCCCAAATTCACGACTAGAAACGAGCTAGTCTGGCGCCCACCCGGACAACACAGATCAAGAACCGCCTTTTCCCACTAGGAGCCACACCGGGACTCGAGCCCGAGACCCCGGACGACGGCAGCATGACACAGATACTCCCAGCTTTTGTAGGTACTGGGGGTGCTATGCTATTTGGTTTTCTAATCACATAAGTATATATGCGGTATTTCTGGTAAGAGTTTTTTTTATTACAAACCAGGCCTTATTACCTACATTCACTATTTGCTAACATGGCTTGTTTTAGTCACTGAGCCCGAACCTTTTAGTGGTAAGTAAAATATGAACAGTGATAATGCAATATTTAATCTGCCCTGAACAAATTACATGCAAATAGCGATGTTCAGTATTGCACCACATTCATGACCCAGCCTAATCTGTGCATGCAGCCAGGGGCTAAGCCAGGAGGGGGGGGGGTTAGGGGGTTCAACCCCCCCCCCCTTAGCGCCAAATCTTTAATTAATTTCTTATTCATCACTCAGACAAATTTCATATTAAAATTAATAAAATTTTTACCATTACAATAATTAAATTTAAGTACGTACCTACCGAAAACTGCTAAAATAGCACTATTTTACACCTTAAAATCCAAATTTTCCCGGGGGAGGACCCCCAGACCCCCCGCTTTAATACTTTGAGGAAGGGGGGTGGGACATGTTTCTTAACACCCCCCATACACAAATCCTGGCTATGCCACTGCATGCACCTCACTTCCCCGCACATCCAGCAAGGCAGAGCTTTGAGGCTGGCACTCGCCCCTAGATGCATTCACCTCTCCTTTTGTGATTTTAGTGGTTAAGTGCTCACGACCCTCGACCTGTCATGTAAGAACTAAGACCTGCGATCAGTGTTTGTGTTGCACATATATAACCAGGACGTGTCATGAAGATTAAACAAGTTTTTAACTGTGAATTGTAAGGAGAGTTGCTTAGGATGTTTTTGCCCGCATCCCTCTCGTACTTGGTGCGGGCGCGCGTAGGCTGATATCCTTCCAGTTCCCCAGCCACCGATACGCAGGATGCATAATATAGAAAGAAATTAATTCCGAAATTGCCCAAATGCAAACACGTAATTTCCCCGCGGGAAACTTAGGATTACAATATAACTCATCTTATGGCTAAGTGGGATTCCCAAGCCAAAAAATAAGATGAAAGATCTGATCTGAATTCAGAAGTGAAGAAAAGACTGATGTGTGTAGGATGGATATTTTGTTTCTATGCGTTGTGCTTATTTGCGTGGGAATTTAAATTTAGCCTTGTGCTGGTTGTCAACCCAGTGAGAGAATTTACTGCTTTTGGATGTAAGAAGTTATTGAAATTTTATTGAAAAAATCTTTTCAAGCAAGTAAACAAATGCAGTGTGTGTGCGATTAAATTACCGATAAACCGGTAATGAAGACAAAATAATTGTGTTTTGTGTTGTTGATTAAGCCGCTTTGTTAAATAATCGCCCCGTTAATATTTAACGATGTAATTGATAACACGCGGACGTAAACTGATATTCGAATATACCTGTTGTTTTCAAACTTTGATGATCCTGCCTGTACATGAGAGTTTTGAATTTCTCCTTGTAGCATAAATGTTGAAAGTCGCGCCACATTAAATTAAATTCAAAGAGTAGTAGTTTTTGAATATTTCTTTACGATATTTAATTGGTAATTTCTTAGAGGTGCTGTTCTGAAAAAATTAAAATCCTGAAAATGTAATTTTTAGTTCCTCTAGTAATTATACCTATTTGATGATTTTGTAAAACCGTTTTACAATATTTCAAATATTTTAGTGGTAGGCCAACATTTGGAACATTTGGTTTAGTGAGGTTAGGTTAGCCATGTTTAAAACAGCGTAAAATTGTTGGAACTAATTTTTGGCGTATATATCTGTTTCAACTTGACCCTCCTACCACTTCTGGTTACATATGGTCTTTGGTTCCAGCACAACAGCTCTTTCTCCTGGCAGTGATCCCGATGGTTTGTTTGCCACTGCCTGCCAAGTGTATTGTCATCTCTTCCTGGATTATCACTTATTATATTGTTCCTTCACTGACTTTGCCATGAAATCCCCGAAAATCTTCCGTGTCTGTATCCATACTTCCTTTTTGCCCTGAGCCATTCCATTTCAATTCAGGCAGGTGCATGTAAGGTACCATCTCGGATTTCCTTTATAAAATTACAGCAGTTACAACCAGTGGAGACAAGAAGTGTGCTTAAAGGATTTCGTCCCAAAATTTTTTTTACCCATGTTATAGCCTTTTGAAGTTGGTTTGAAATAAAAAAAAGTGCGTTTTTCAAATGGGCGGCATTTCAGAACTATTTAACGGATTCCATCTATTTTTTTTAATTTTGTAGCTATTATATTGAACTACATTGAGCCCCATGACAATATATATAAGGGAGAAAAACTCAGAATTTGACCAAAAATTTTAATTTTTTTTGGATTTTCAAAAACATTTTTACATGGAATAATCAATTTTCATAAAACGTAATTCTGGCAGTATGTGGACCTATTATGGTAGTTTTACAGAAAAAATTGTTTTTAATTCTATGATGCACTGAATTATTAACATTTAACTTTAAATTTTGCAAAATTTGACAAAAGTGCCATTTTTGATTGACAATTACTCAAAAAACCCATTTCTTAAAAATCTGAAAATTTGTCAGTTTGTAGTCCTAACCTTTGTTAATAGCATGTACTTTGTTGGATAGTGTATGTTTGCCTGTAATCATTTCTAGAATTTTTTGAAAATGTAAATTTATTAAATTTTCTAATGACTGCACGCTCAATTAACAAATATGTTTTGTTGGTTTCTAAATATGAGATATAAATCGTAACTGGTTCTGAAATTGGGGAAACCTTGGGAAATATGAAGAGTCCCTATCAATATTCCCAGGTGCTGTAAGGGGAATTCCCTGTTGACCACAAGGGAATTCCCAAACTTTTGCTGTTCCAGTTGTGTTATGTGTGTTGGTGGGTGATGTTCAGCTAGTGAACTAAATCATGTCTGACTTTCATAGTACCGAGAGAATTGAATGTGGGTACTACATTAAAAGGCACAAGAAAAGTGTGTAGGTACAAAAGTAAATGTGTGAGGATGTGTAAGGTGAATGATTTAGCTGATAGGTTCGTGGGTGTATCTGTCTCAGTAAATAGAAAATATATTTTGTGTAGTAACTGTTACTTTTTATAAAAATAAATTTCTGGAACTTACTGAAGAACCAGCAGAAGGAATACCCACATCAGAGAATAGCAATCTCATCAAAACATTAGATGTAGGAGTATCACCATTGAAATCCCCTTTAGAGGTGAGATTGGATAGGAGAGAAGATTATGCGAGAAAAAAGAAGATAAAATTAGTGGAGTTAAAAACTGTAGCTGTGAACAAATTACAAGACATATATCACGTGCATGTTTCAAGTGAGCCTGAAGATGAAATGCCTATGTGTGTGAATTGTAGTCTATGGTTTTCTAATATTGACTCAGCTCTTCGTACTTGTAACTACAATGGAAAAGTGCAGCTAAAAACAATGGTACCACAAACATTTAGTTAAACTGAATTGAAGGAAAAATTACCTACATTGTCGAAGTACCTCATTGATAAGTGTCGCAGACAGTGTTGTTAAAAGTACTCGGAAAACGTAATTGGGCTCAATTACAATTACTGTGGTGATAATGTAACTAATTACAAGTAAAAATTACTTTACATAGAAGTAATCAGTAAAATTACAATTACAATTACTTTCCGCTACCATTTTAAAACTGACCTACGATTAAATTTTTTACACTTTGTTACATTAATAAACATACATACATATATGTTTTGTTAAAAAAATGATTTCATGTAATTATTAAATTTATTATCTTTAATTAAATAAATAATATTTGAGGACAAACTTGCTTGAATAACATCAAAAGACTTCATACAAGTAGTGGAATTGACCTTACAAAACAATTGCATTTTAAAGTTATCATCAGATAGATTCCCTCTCTTGATGGCAAAAACATCTTTACCAACACTAAAAAGACGCTCAACGGGAGCACTTGACGGCAGCGATGTGTTAAAATTTTAAAATGCAGATTTTAGGATAGGCTAATATTGGAGACACTGCAAGTCACTATGGCTCTTCATTTTTGATCATATATGTTGTGCATACTATCGTAGCACTAGAAGCGTAAAATTACTTTACTTTCTTGTTCTTAATTGTATTCATTATACGTTCCGAGAATAAACGTAACGGCAAGTAAATATAAAGTATCAAATACCTTAATGTATCGATTACAATTAATGTTATGTATTCCGATTACAAGTACGAATTACATTTTTTAAATGTAATTCGTTACAAGTATAAATTACTTGAAAAGTAATCGTTACAAGTAATCCGATTACTTGTAATTCGTTACTTAACAACACTGGTCGCAGAGTTATAAAAAATAAGGGAATTTATGCTCAACCTGACCCCTATAGTGGACATCCTTTACCTACACAGGTACAAGCTCTAGCATTATCATATTACCTAGAAGATAGTAAAGACTGTTCAAGGGAAAGTCCAAACAAAAAAGATGTTACTTGCATTAAAGATGGTAATGGTTAGAAAGTGAAAAAGGTTAAAAGATTCATGACAAGGTCAATCAAAGAGGCTTACAAAGCATTCAAAAAAGATAACCCTTCTATAAAAATGAATCTTTCAAAGTTTTATCCCTTACGGCCATGGTGGGTGAAAATTCAGCCATAACAGACTGTGTGTTCTTGTATTTACTGCAGTAGCTTGCAACTAATCTATGTAGCTCTTCGAAATATAACAAATAACAAAATTGAGGAAGAAGATCTTCTACTGAAGTGTTTGTGTGACAAAACGAGGAATGAAGATTGCTGGCTCGAGGAAACATTAACTGTTGAAAATTTTTGCTTGGATGAAGGGGAAGAAGTTACATTTGCAAATTGGGAACATGGTGACCTTATAAAAAAACTGTATCTGTAAATAATTTGCTGGAACATGTAAGGCATTGGGTTAAGAAAGCTATTCCTCACAGTTACATTAGGAAAATACAAAGGGAAGGAATAACTGAAGCAAGAAGTTCTGTCCAACAAAATAATGCTCTTGTTTTACATTGTGATTTTGCTGAGAACTGGTCAGTTGTATTGCCTGATGAAATCCAAACTTACACCACTGGCAAACTGATCAGCTTTCACTGTTTACCTGTGTTGCATACTTTGGTGCGGAAATAAAAAGTTTTGTTGTAGTATCTGATGATACAGCTTACGACTCTGCTCACGTTCTCTGTGCTTTAGAGATTATAAAACTGGAAATTTCAAAATTTTGCCAGTTAGAACTTTTGAGTTCAATAGTGTACTTTACAGATGGGGCGGCTGGACATTTCATCCACTTTTTGTCTCTAGCCTATCAAGTTCAGCTTTGAGCACCCCTCGCAAGGCTTGAGGTACTCGTCTAGGAGGACAACATACTGGGACTGCTCCTACTTTAGTCATGATCTTACCTTCTGGAGGAGAGCAACCCAGACCACAAAACACATCTTCGTTTTGCCGCACAGTTGTCCTTTGCTGTCTCGTTGTCAACAGAGTGCACCCGTTGCACCAAGTTGAGTTGTATGCACCCTGGTAGCCCGAGTAACGGCACAACATCCAAGTCCACTGTTTGTGGGCTCAACCCTGAACTGCTTGTCAACAATTTTAAAGAGCTGAAGTGGTAGCACATTAACCTGTGCACCGGTGTCCCAATTTCACCATCATATTTACCTTCAATGTTTAGCTACTCTCGCCACTCATTGGGATAGGTAGCACCACTGACACTGTCAGAATAAAGGCTTTCTTGTGAGCTGCACAATTCAATTTGCTTCACTACTTGTACCTTCCGAACTCTACACGACTTTCCAAAATGATTTCAGAACTTTACATTTTGCACATTTCTTTCCATACGCCGGGCATGCTTTGGGGCCATGAGCTGACTGACATTGCCCACACTGGAAGTCTCCCCTTGTTTCCAAGTCTTTCACCGGGTTCTGTCGCTGTGCACTTGACCTTTTCCTAACCGCACTAACCGTAACAGTGTCATGCTCACCATCACCATTCTTGCTGTGTATTTGAAGTGCTTGATGCTTGCTCTGCTCACATGCCCTGCACTGTGGTGCTGCTTTTTCTAATATGAGATTTTCTACTCGTAGCAAGGCTTCTTGGACAGCTTTATCTTGATCACAGTGAACAATACGATCCCGAAGCATCTTGTTTTCTGCACTTTCACTAGCGCTGTGATTATAATTACAGTTCTTGACAAGCTGCTGTAGGGCCGTGAAAAAATGGTCAAAACTTTCCCCTTCCTCTTGGCACCGCTGAGTGAATGCATATTGTTCAAAGACCTCATTGACCCTGGGTTGTACATACTTTTCTATGGCCTGTTTCACCTTTACTTAACTGTTTCGATCTTCTTCCAACATGTCAATGGTTGAAAAAAATGTGAGAGGATGAACTGCCCATTATATTTCATAAAAGTGTAATCTTAACCTTATCCTGAGCATTGTCTCGTCCCATGCTTACAAGGTAGTCCTCGAATTCCAACTCCCAGAACTTCCAGTCCACATATGCATTCTTGCTGTGAAAGTCCAAGTCCGGTGGCAACTTAACCCCGGGTCATTCCATGCGAAATCAACAAATAATACAAAAAAAATTTGCCACGTCATTTTACATGTTGATGAAACTTGGTAGGGCATACGCTCCAATATTCTAGACTAGAAATTAATTTTTATAATATTTAAAAAAAAAAAAAATACTTTGTTTTATATGGCCTACTGTTTGCAGCATGGTCTAGTAAAAAATGACATTTCACAGTTATTTTCTAAAATCTGCAGAAATTCTATTTGAATTAGGAACAATGTCTATTATGGCTCATTTGAAAGCTTAAGAAAAGTAAGGTTTTTTAATATAGTCAAAGTCAGATTTCAGTTAAGCCCAAGCAGAGATTTTTTGACTTACATTTTAGTCAAAAAAGTGATTTTTCGTGGATTTTTAGACTTAAAAAACTTAATGAAGGATTCAAAATAACATGCCCGTATTTTTACCTGTTAAGCTAGTAAGTTAGTAGTAAGTGCAGAAAAAATATTGAGCCGTTATTTAAAATCCTTCAACATAAAAAAAATTCGTAACATTTATAAATTTCTTAAAATTTACATTTTCAGAGCTCAAAAAATACATGTGGGACAGGTTAAAAAAAATATGAAAATATTACAATACGAAATCCTTACAGTGTACTTTAAAACAAAAAATAATTAATGTTGTTATTCCCAAGGGTTTAGTTACCATGAGCTTTTGAAAAACTGTATAACACGAGTTACATCGCTAACTGTACACGAGGACAATAACATTGATTATTTATCAAATTGAGCTACTTTTAGGTCTTTATATATAAATTATTGTTTGAATATGATTTACTTACAGATTTCATTTACATTTATTGTATTGACTTATATTCATTCAGAAGATTTGACAGGTGTTCATTCATCTGTGGTGAGATGTTGTGACATCTGCCAGTGGCTGCCATGGACAAGTCTGGGGGAGAGAATGCTGAGAATGTTCTTTTTCTGGACCCATGTTTTGTTGTCACAAGCTGACTTCTTGAAAGAGGTGCCAGGGCCTCGAGGATGGAAAAAGTGAATCCTATATTCGTCTTCAGTATCGTGAACCTTCACTTCAAGAACTTCACCTAACCACCACTCTGTATCATACACACAGCACACGTAATCCCTCAGTTTTGGATGTAGTTTTGTATGATTTGTAACTTCAGCTTCCTTAGTGACTGAAACAGTTCTGTATTGCATTGAAAGGGATGTTACACGAACGTGAAGAACACTTTGGCTGACTGGAATAAAACTATGTAATGATCTAGTTTGAGGTATTGGAATGGCAAGTTGGAACCTTGTCTGCAGTTGTTGTTCAACCTCTTCAACATCTTGATTTGAGCAGAACAGAAAATGTATGTTCTTTATATTGTCCACACAAAACTTGAACATCTCTAGAGGAGAGATGATATGGTTTTCTACAGTCCTCTGAAGACTTGCCTTTCTCACTATTCTTTTAACTGTCCCACCAATTCCATCACATGGTCCTTTGCCATGGCATGTGGCAAAAAAATGCCATTCTGCTTGAACACCAAAATCTTCTTCATGGTTACACAGATTTATAAAGTTCTTCTTGTTTTTGTACTGTGCCGCCGAACCATCAGAAAAGTAAATAATTTTTTTCATTTGAGGGAGGAAAGATTTTATACTGACCAGAACTAATTTTTGAAAGGCATAGAAGGTGGTGGTGTTGTGTTCCAATGAATCACTGATAATGCAAAAGCAACGGTTCCTTAACTCTCCATCTACTTTGAAGTACATCACAAAGGGATGTATGGTGGCCTGATTACTAGACCAATGGTACGATTGTACCTCATCTTGTACAATAAAAGAAAAATTTTCAGAAAAATCCCCCATTAGTATGCATTCTTCCTCCAGCAGAGTAGTCTTCTTCATGTTCAAGAATTCTGTTTGTTTCTTTGCAATAAAATGGTGACCTCGATGTTGCTCAAACCTTTCGACTAGCTTATCCAAGTACTCTTCAAATGGAAGAACACAAGATGATAGCTCACAATGGTCTGTTGAAACCCATAAATTGAATTTCAATTGTTTCCATTTTTTTCAAAATCATCCCATCCTTCTTGAAGTACTGCACACAGCTTATTACTTCCTGGACATTCACTACATTTTGACAGCATGCACAGGTCATTATCAGTACTGCAGACCATACACGACAGGAGATGTTTGTAGTCCATGTTGACTTTCACAGCTGCAAGCATCAGTTTTACATTTTGATGTATGATACACACACAGACAGAATGAGTGCCTGACGAACTACTTAACACACAGAATTTGGGTCTTAGTCCTGCAAACTTAGAAAACCCTAGTTTCATGATTGGGTTTTTTTCTTTAAAACATGCATAAAGTTCCTTTAGGTTACATAAGATTAACCTTTTTTTAATGCTAACTTTAACACCGTCAGGTCCCCTAACAGACACACAATCTTGTTTACCTGGCATCATCCTGCTGTACTCATCATTTTCATAGAAATCTTGAGAAATTTTTATTGAAACTTCATCAAGTTTATTTTTACCCTGTTTCTTCACTATTTGTGGTAAAATACCATCCTTTTCAGTCAATCTTCTTGACAAACGAACCAGATATTGACTGACATTAAACTCACCCTGAACTTTAGCAATGCTCCAGCTTCTAGGAAGCAAATTCAAAATACTGACATTTCTTGATTGGAATTTGCAGTCAACATTTTGCCTTTAAGCTTGTGAATCAATTGTTTATACTCAATACCTAAATCAGCATTTGCGGTCATTAACATATTTTCATTGTCATTAAAGCTTTTCAAGTTAGATTTTCTGTAACACAGGTAGCTATTTCATTAACTTTCTTCTTTACCCGTGATGGTCGAGCTTAATTCGACAACTTCTGTATCTTGACAGGAGAAATACCAAGTGCTGAACAAGCTTCACTAACAGACTCAACAAGTACAGTTTCTGGTTCGTAAACATCTGAATATTCATCTTCACTATTGACAAGTATGTCTTTTTTTGGCCTTTGAATTTGATGTAAGCATTTTGTGCACAATGCTTTGCCTGGGATTAAATTTAATTCAGGATTTCAATCTGAAAGTTTTATTGATATTTCCCGCAGTGATTTTTTAACAATTTTCGAGTGTACAGTGTTAGGGTCTGAGCAAGACTTGCCGTAAATGTGAAAGTATCTGTCCAGAAATTCAGCTTTATGAAAAGTACACACAGTTTTGATATCATTACACTTACTTCTCAATTAAAATAAAGTTTTCTGCTCTTCAGTAAACTCAGATATATTATGCAATACAGAAGACCTAGAGTAAGACAGTTTATGACATACACTTTCTGTTTGAATACCAATAGAACAAAAACATTCCATTGTAATTCAATCTGTTTATACTATTACAATTGTGTAATGCAAAATTCTCACCCTAAACTGCATAAATTTACATTCATTATATTTTGTTAAAACTGAAGCTAAAAGCATAAACCAAAATTAAAATGGTATAGAAACTGAAACACACACATCATATATGCTCCTCATCAGCCTCAACTGAGCAGGGGAGCTGGGCCTGTGTCATAACAGTATTGTTGCTATGTATTGGATGACTCATAACAGCACATTCCAACAAGATGATTCACCAGCCAGCCACACATCACTGGTAGATTAGTGGATGACTAATGACAGTGCATGCCAACCAGGTGATTAAATGCACATCCTTGGATTCTTCTTCACATAGGCTACCGCCCCTCAAGGCACAAAGACCAGTGAATCATAACCTTCTAATTCAAAAGCTTATGGCAACCAAACCCTTGGGAGTAACAACATTAATTATTTTTTGTTTTAAAGTACACTGTAAGGACTTGGTATTGTAGTATTTTCACATTTTTTTAACCTGTCCCACATGTATTTTTTGAGCTCTGAAAATGTAAAATTTAAGAAATATATAAATGTTACGAATTTTTTTAATGTTGAAGGATTTAAAATAACGGTTCAATTTTTTTTCTGCACTTACTACTAACTTACTAGCTTAACAGGTAAAAATACGGGCATGTTATTTTGAATCCTTCATTAAGTTTTTTAAATCTAAAAATCCACGAAAAATCACTTTTTTGACTGAAATGTAAGTCAAAAAATCTCTGCTTGGGCTTAACTGAAATCTAACTTTGACTATACCAAAAAAAAAGTACTTTTCTTAAGCTTTCAAATGAGCAATAATATACATTGTTCCTAATTCAAATAAAATTTCTGCAAATTTTAGAAAATAACTGTGAAATGTCTTTTTTACTGGTCCATGCTGCAAACAGTAGGCCATATAAGAAAAAGTATTTTTTTTTTAAATATTATAAAATTAATTTTGAGTCTAGAATATTGGTGCATAGGTCCTACCAAGTTTCATCAAAATTAGAAGTGGTGTGGCAAAACCCATTTGTTGAGTTCACATGGAATGACGTAATTATATTAGTTAAACAAACATGTAAACTAAGTACACTTATAACTCATTAAACTGAATTTTTTTTCACTCTTGTATTTATTTTCACATTTTCCAGTGTTACCATGCGTAATTAATACACTTCTATGAGTCAGACCATTTTTGTTTTAAAAAAACAGCTTTTTAAATGTGTTCAAATGTACGTTAAGAAATAATTTTGGAAGCAGCTAAACAAACAAACTTTAATACCTTCTAATATAATAAGAATTGACACGCAACCACCTAAATGACATTTGGAGGTTATAATTTCATCATTCCATCCGTCAAAAGTATGAAATTACTAAGCTTTTGTCAGATGGACGGATGTATGGAATTTTTCGGACTATCTTATTGGCTGTAGGTCTCGTGATTGACGGACTGACGGAGGCTACAGGCTATTGTAATTCCACCTAACCTTACTAATTGCCCATACTTTTATAAAGTATTTTTAATGAGCTAAAATAACCTAACCTACCATTATCTCGATTTCACTCTATTTTAATGTACTTAACCCACAAAATTTTTTTTATAATTGTCAATCTCTGGTAAATTACTTGTAGTATCACAATGTTCCCTTAGATAATAATATTTATAATAAATGTGGCTTGGGCTACTCAACTGACCTTATCTTTAATAACATCTGGAAACTGTATGATCACCTAGCCTTGCAATTACTGGGCCTGTAGTAGAGAATTATAGCAAATTACTGAAGTGCACATGAAAAGGATAATTTTTATATTTTTTTTAATTACAGATTGTGCAAATGTCGGCATAGGTTTGGAAATATGACACAGCATGAATTCAGTGAAATATTTAGTTAATTATGGACAAGAATGATTTTTAAAAAATAAATAAATAAATTTGGAAAATGGTATTTTTCAACACTACTACTTAATGTTACTTGGTTATCCTGAAAAAGGGTATTTTTTAATTTCCAGTGAGTTCCATAAAAACTAGTATGTTTGGAGGCTGATGAAGTCCAGGTGATTGTGTGTTAAAAATAATTACAAAAAATAAAAATCCAAAAATTATTATATTTTCTCTAATAATTGATTAATGAAAATTTCAATAATTTCCAGCAATATTGAAAAAAAATTTTATTACACGGCACTTCACATTTTTTTTTAATTGGAAGTCCTTCACAAATATTGAATTTTCGAGAATCCAATGGGAGTAAAAAATGCACATGAGTGAAAACTTACAACATTTGAAAATGATTTTGCCATATACTCAGTGTAGCTGACCTAACCTCACCAACCTTTCACTGAATAAATATGTTTTAAATTATTTAAATGTTTTTATCTCTGCTTTCATTGCATCGTAAAACACTTTATCGTCCCCTAAATGGGTTATCTACTTATTTATTTATCTTTTAATCCCATGGGTTACGTTAAAAATAATCTCTGAAAAATAAAACAGACTTCAAATATGATTACTTAGACTTGCAAAAACCCAGCCACTGCAGTAAGGTCTGGTTTATAAACTACGCAAGAACACAAGAACGCAAGGTGCAATATGCCCAGCAACCACATTTTAGAGTCCCGGTTTATAAACTACACAAGGTGTTGTAATGCAACGCAAGTATTGTTCAACTTCCAACTTTCTTGTGTTTTGGCTTGTGTTTTTGACTGCCATATTTGAAGAGAAGTGTTGTGAAAACTTTTAAAGAGACCGACATTAAGTGCATAGAAGACCACAATGTTGTTTTTATTGTATACATTTTGTTTACATGTATTAACCTTTCATACCATAAAATAAAATAACTTATTTTAATCAAATTATTCACAATGTCTTTTGTTTTCTTGATAATTATGACTTATCGAAAGAAGGCTTGGTAGAATTATGTTTATTTCCTGTTTTACAATTTTAAGTCATGCGACTTGCATGCTTTATAAACAACTGTGATTTTTCTTACTTTGGTAGCTTGTTATGCCGTTGAGTTCCTTGTATAGTTCATAAACTCAGCCTCAAACCTAGCCACTTTGGTGAAACCTAGCCACTGTGGAAAAACCTTGCCACCATTGAAAAAGCTAGCCACCTCAGGAGAAATTATCTTTGTGGAATGTTCATACAAATGTCAGCAATGTAAAATAACTTAAGAAATAAACACAAAGACTCATCTTTTTCAGAGTAGCTATAAATGCTTATTAAGACTAGTGCACATAACTTTCATGGGAAAAATATGTGATTTCATCATTAAATGTCAAATATATTTGCAAGTTCTCACAAATTCACACAGTCACAAATCCATAAAATCATTTTACCACATGCCATTACTTATGTACATTCAGAAATATAATTTAGTTTACTGCATAATGTCTCAAGGCAGTGACCTTCGTAACACTTACCAGAGATATAACAGTGTAAGCATTGCCTTGTATTAAAATAATCTGAATTTTATTTATTTATTTATTTGTGATATGCACACAGACAGTTGGGGAACACAGTAAAATTAAGTAAACCTTTAAAATATAGTATTAATAAATTTTATGCAACAATATTAAATCAATGAATATAGTAAAATAGTAGAAAATATTATGTGATTTAAAAAATATCTCAGCTTGTTAAAACTTTCACAAACGTGCTTATGGTACTATTCAGATATCTGCACAGTTCTGAGGATAACCTACTCTTCCATGTGTGGAGTCCAATGTGGTGTAAATTTACGATAACATAAACAATCCAGTGTAAAATAAAATTGTTGACTGGTAAAAAAACTACTTGCTTACAGGCCAATAACAAAGTGAAAACATAAAACTCAAATTAATATATTTTGGTTGATTCACTATTTTAAAAAGCAGCTTTGTTCGAGAACTACCCGTGATTGAAATGAAGACTGCATCACACCACTCTCACTAAGGATTGAATGGCCATAGTCAAATTTTAATAAATTTGAATGATTAAGATGTTGCCGAATGTGAAATTAATGATACTAACTTAGAATTATCAAATAACTGGAAAATATAGACCAATAAATAAATACTTCTTTAGTTAACATTAAAGAACATGAAACTGCAGGAAAAATAACACAAACAAGTATATAAATTCCAAAATACTTGAATGAGTACTTTGTATACAAAATTAGTTTCTTAATGGAGTGAAAATTTATGATTTTATCAATGATGAAACAGGAGGTAACCAACTAGCATTCATAATCTACTCTAAATATAATTAGGTTTATATAGGTTGCTTGGATTTTGCATATTGGGCATAAACGGGTGGCTGGGAACGCCAAAACGAGCCATTTTTGTTAAGGAACATGTGTCTGTAAATGCAACCCTGCAAAGTTATCTACGTGAGCAGTAGTGCGCATTAGGCATCGTCCCTTCACTGGCATAGAGGATGTGTGATCGCAGCTCTGCAAGAAGCCAGCGACAAAAGCACAGACATTTAGAGCTAGCTGTATGCTCTAGCATCTTGTGTGTTGGGAATAAATAAAAATTGGATCATGAAATGATGTAAATTTATTTTTATTGACTAAATGACAATATCAGATATTTTAATTTGCGTTTATTAATTTTTCAATAATTTAAGAAATTTTGCAAATAAATTAAATTATTAGCCGTGAATGTTTCAAAACTTTATTTTTCTGTACTTATTTACTTAATTTTTAATAAAAATGGTTATTTTTTCTGTAAATTATTTATTTAATTAGTAAGTTAAATTTATTTTTGAGAGTAATTATATGTAGAGTAAGTTGTACTTGGGAAGATAGCATATATATGTGAAAATGATAAACAGAATTTTCTACATTCATATGCAATTTGGTCAGGATCTTTATCGAAGGCATGGCTTTGTAATGCACATATGTGAAAAAATTGTGAGCGAGCCTTTCGGTTCTCGCCAGTGATGTGTAAACATCTAACCTCGGTAACGAGAAAATTAATGTGTTCTCATAAAATAAACTTATAATATGAAACTTGGACACAAAATTTAACGTAGAATTCTTTAAAACAGTGCAGAGAGATAAATATATGAAAAGTATTCATTTTAAGGGAAAACTGTAAAAATTTTTTTCCCTTTCTTAAAATCTAACTATAATTCATTTTAACAATATGGTACTATTGTTTTTGAGGTTATACTTCTTTAGGCATGTTGAGGGTGAAATTTTAGTATGCACCAAAAATGCAATGAAAGCATGCATCACACAACGGAAATATGACAGGTTGAAAGTTTAATGCGCATGCGTGCAGAAACTGCTATAGCTACGAGCCGAAGTCAACAAGATGGTGGACCCACTGGGGATGTACTAGGTGTATTGGTGTACCAAAGTAAACTTTATGGTAGTGAAACTATCCTGGAATACATTTTATAAACTTGAATAGACATAACAAAATATAATAGCAACTTAAAAAACACCTATAATTTATTAGCCAGGAAATGTGTTGTGACAAACATGGCATCAAAGATAATACTATAAATTTTCCACACTAAAATATTAACCTGAAACATTTTAAAACAATGACACTAAATATATGTTGGTGTGTTTGTGTATTTGTTTTTGTTAAATTACTGAAATCAGTCTGTAGGGCCTAAATACTTCCTAAAAACAAACCTTAACATTATTGAGCTGATTCAACATTATTACTATAAAATATATATCATAAATTTTTTCAAAAGTAAAAGAAAAAAAACTTTCAACAAGATTTGAACCATGGACCTCATGCTTATGAAGCACACACCTTACCACCATGCTATCAAGATCATTGGAATATAAGGAGAATATGTATTAATTATAATCAGTGTAAAGCCAGTTTTTTTTAGGTCATTTAAAAATTGGAATTACTTTTTACTATGACTATTTTAGTTTATCAAATGTATTCCAGGGTAGTTTCACTATCATAAAGGTTCATTTGGCAAACTACAAAATAATCATAGAACACTCAAAAATTTTATTCTAAACTGAAGAAGATAGAAATAATTTACTATCATTGCCAAGTAAACTTCTACTGGCGGCTACACGAAACGCTAGTCTTTAAGGGTTTGTAAAGGATACATGAATCACTGGAATCTGGAGCCACCATCCAGGATACAGCACATTCGCACCCACACTGTGATCATTAAATCACAACCACACCTAACGTTTTCTTTGTACTTCCATTTGCTCAATATTTTCTAAACAGATTTTGTATGTTGCTTCAGAAATTTCAGTGGGCTGACCCTATGAATTATATACCTGCATGTGTGAATGAAGTAGCATTTGTTGTGGAAACTTGAGAATAGATAATGTATAGCTTATTTAACAATGTGTTTGTTAATTGTGAAATACAATGTTTACTTTAACTATGTACCTAGTAGTCATATACTTATTGGGCTTTGCAGATGGCTGCTAGTCGTTTACGGAAAATTGCAAGATTTGAAACCAAAAACGAACCATGCATCGATCTGGTGAAAGATCCCTACGAAGAGGTAAGAATATAAGCTAGGATTAGTGTGAGGAAATAATACAAATAGGTACATGTATGCTGTTTCGGTAATATCTTCAAGAGTGCTGAAGTTTTCACAACTGTGTTGCCAACGGAGGTCACTGCACTGTAAATGAAGCAACAAGGAATTTTTTTTAAATTTAAGGTTTTATTATTACCTAATGATGAATTCATTTGTACATAAAGTTAATTTTACCCTTCTCTGTTCTGTGATAGAAGTAAACGGAGGCCAATAATGTTTGCTTCGTGGCACAGCTCCTCCAGCTTGTAGTTATATCGAGTTCACCACTTCCCGTGGTTACATCTTGTACTGGACCAAAGATTGTTATGATTTTTTTCTTCTCAAAAATAGTTTGCTCAAGTCCTTACTCACACTCCATGACTTGGCCATATAAGAAGAATGGTTGAACCATTAACTTGTAGCTACGTATTGTGAATCTGTGATGCGAGTTGTTAGCATTGGCAGAAGTAGCAGGGATTGTCCACCTGGATCAGGGCTATGATTTCTGCTTTGCTAGCTGTGTCCTCTGTGAAGATCGCATCCAGGTTCTTGGAACTTGAATGTTGGCACCTGGAGTGGCTTTTCTGCTCCAGCTTTCTCCTGGTTGTAGGCTCTCCTCAACTCACAAGCGATAGTCCACAACCTCAGCATACGGTTGCTAGTATTACAAAATTCAAAAAATTGGAATTTAAAAAAAAAATTAAAATTTGCTTCTAAAATTATTTTGCCCAATTCCCCCAATCCTGGTGTTTAGCAAATCCAAAACAAACTCAAGAGTTAAAAAAAAAAAACTGGAGAATCAAAGTGGGCTTCAATATCAATTAAATATCAATTTATAAATCAAAATATCACCTTTAATTTTCCTTAAAATATGCTTAAAATATTTTGCTAACAAAGGCTGTTTGACAGTTAACTGAAAATTTAAAAAATACAAGGGTCAATATTAGATTGCAAATCCACTATATTTAAAATACTATGTATAAGAAGGCTAACTAACTAATAAAATGTTACAAAATTTGAAATGTATATTAAACATATCAAAAATTTTACATATTGTAAAAACAATATTAAAACAAACCAAAACACGCTCATAAAAATGACTTATTCGTAGTTTCTTACATTCCTCTATCATAGTTCTTTACACGAGTTTGATTTTCAATAACTCACACAAAGGCTTAAATTTGCTATTTGTTGGGACATGACATTAACTTCTTAGTATAACAGCCACATTTTCGCAAATTATTGCGTGTACAATCCAACTGCTGGGCAAATCCAAATAATATAAAAAGGTTCAATTTTAACTCCACAATTTAATAATGCCACTTGCCGGGCATAAAAAAAATTATACCGTCTTTTCATACAGCATAGAACATGAAAGGTAACTGCCCTGAGAAATCTGTTCAATTAAGTGAAACACTGAAGGGTCACTAAAATGATTGGCTTCCATCTAATAAATTATTTCACTAAAAGTTTCCATCCGCGGGGCATAAGCAGGCATAAAATTTGGGCTCGTCACTTACTTGTGAGTCCGAAGCGCACCAGGTAAAGGGGCCTAAAACTATTAGACCGCTCATGTAGAATAGTCACTGCCGTCATCTTCATACTGAATACTCGAGACCCAGTTGCTGAAGTTCCCGATCGCTGAGCTTACGAGCTCAGTGCATCAACCCACACACGTCTCTGGGCTTAGCCGCCGTACAATAACGCGGAGTTGCTCGCTACTGCGGTCAGCTGGTCTTGTGTGACGTCATTCGCATGTGCTCACAACAGTCCGTTTCCAAGAAACAGAAGCACACGCGTGTCAGTTTTGCACGTTACCAGCCCAAAAAACTTCCGAGTTCTAAGAGGACCTGCATAAGCATTTTCATATTTAGAGGATTGAACTCTGCTTTCTGTTTTAAAACAAATTGTCGTAGTAAAACATGTTGTCCCACAGAATATGGATGTGCAATCCTTCCTTTATTATATTGCTGGTTGCCTTTTTTCCCTAGCGTTATCCAAATTTTCAGCCACCTCCATCCAAATCTTTTCCAATTCCGTAGGGCTATACACATTTAGGTTTTCAGTTATAAATAATAACATAATGTGGATGACAGTAGCACATTTAGCACTAAAAATAAGCTATTTTAGATTTTTGTATAGTTTATTTATTTTGTTCGAGCCCTGATAATTTAAGTTTAACTAATTTGGTTGGCTTATAACCATTATTGATTGATACAGCTTAAATTGAAATATATTTTTGCTATCCTCCATCAGTGCTTTGTTAACAAAAAAAATTCTTTTGAATACTCTTATTATTGCAATTTAATAAAGTCTCCAACTGCCATGCTACAGACTCGAAGACTGTGCTTGAGAACATTTTAACACATGGCCCAAACCGTGTTTTACAAAATAGAGAACCATTTATGGTATTTTCTTGCGGTTGGGCATCAGGCACAAGATGCTAATGCGAGACTTAGCGCCACTCATATAATGGCATGGCATAAATGTTAGACAAAATAAAATCCTTATTTGAATAGGTTATTTTTTGAGTGAGTTAAGTGTATTTTGTTTTACATCATTTACTTTAGTAGCAATCGAGTTAAAATGATTGTTTAATTCC